>NC_064848.1:9234989-9419390 GCF_024139225.1 Suncus etruscus | reverse complement strand
AGAAGAGAAGACAGTAATTGTAGAACAGCAAATGGTTTATTGCAAGTGGAATGAAAGAATTTTTTTTTTTTGAGGGTAAAGTTAAGGGTGAAAGTTTGCCAGAGGATCTTGCCAGAGATGACTCAACTTGCTGAGCAATTTAGCACTGGGCAGCATTCTCCAGAATAGTGTTTGCGATGCCAGGCTTGGAGCATGGAATTTAATTTCTAGACCTGGGCTGCCACTGACTGTATGACTTTGGGAAAGTCTCCAATCCCTCTTTAGGCTTTTCTTCATTGGCAAAACAAGGCAATTGGACTTGATCTCCACAGAGCAGTAAGGCAAGAAAGGGGTCCACCTGGTATAGGGACCAGTGAGCAACTTTTTGTTTACTTTATATATATATATATTCATGTATATGTGTGTAAGTTTATATATATATACATATATATGTATATATATAAACTTTTAATAGGCATCTTAAGCAGGTCTTGGAGCCTGCAAGTTGTTCCCAGTAATATCTAGCCTGGTGGTGCAGATATGATGGTTCACTGGTTGGGTCTGGCAATGTGGTATACAGGCCCCATTGTGCTATGGGGTTCCCAGGAATTTACTGTCAGTGCTCAGGAGACAGATGGTGCCAGGGATCAAACTCAGAACCTTACACACACCAGGCGTGTATTCCACTTTTTGAATGGATTTCTCCAGCTCTAATAAGCCTCTTTTTCAATATGTTTAATATTTAAAAAAAATTTTGTTGATTGAGATCTATATTTTACAGTACTACTAATAAAGATTTTTCATGCACATAATTCCAACACAATTTCTACTTTCCTCTCCCAAGGTCCCTAAATCTCTCCTTTTCAACACCCACTGTTCAGTTGTGTATCTCAGTTCCTCCATTTATGTTGCCTTTAGTCTTTTGATTCTATCTTACATTGTGTTTTTAAGTAGCATCTATGAACGAGATCATTCCATATCGAGAACATTGAGATCTCAATCAAAAGATCACTGAAAAAGAGATCATTCTGACTGACTTTTCTCAGTATGATATTCTCTAATTCCATCCATGTTGCTGAAAACGGCATGATTTTGTTCTTTCTTAGAGCTACATAGTATTCCATTGTGTATATAGATCACAATTTCTTGGTTCATTCATTTGAGGTTAAATAAGTCTTCTTTTGGTTTTTTTTTTTGTATGAAACTTTATTTAAACAGTGTGATTTACAAGACAGTTGTTTCTGATTTTAAATGTTCCAACACCAAACCTATGTGTCCTTTCCTTCAGCATTGTCTCCAATCATCCCTCCTCCTGCTCCCTTAGCAGGCAAAAAATAATTTACTTCACATTGCTTTTTATAGCATATATTTTGCAAAAGGACTAAAGTCATTTCGAGGATTAAATGAGCTATTAGGTGCAAGTTGAAACTTCTGTTACTGTTTTCACTCATTTTAGCTTAGTGGGCTTCTACACAACTTTCCCTTCTAGTTTTCTGTTCTATTGGACTGCCATTTCTGTAAATTTTGGTGATGTCATGTACCCGTGTATGTAGACTCATGCTTCAGAATTTTTGGTTCAGGGATTATTAGCTACTAACATCTCTCTTAGAACAGTTGTGAACCTGGGCCATTTCTCTGATGATGGTGAGAGCCAGATGTGGGTGGGTGGAGTGCTAGACTTTTGGCAAGGCAGGGACTTGATTTGACCTCATTTCAAAGATTCCAGAGATCTGAACCTGATGGGGCCAGGCCTACCTGGAATAACTCAGATGCTGGCAACTCTCTGAGATCCAAGCCTCCATTTTAAAAGGCCATTTCCAGATATTGGATGAAAGCTCTGTTAGAGAAGGTTTGTATAGCTGAGCAAACTAAAGGAAAGTGTGGAAAGCTCTAAAACAATCCTTCTGTTTGTTAACTGTGAGGTCTTAAATGGACTTTTCTAGATTCATTATTTTCATCCGATGCAGAGACTCTAGAACCTCTTCTGGTTTCTCCAAGGCTACCAAGCATGACAGCAGAAAGCAGTCCTTCCACATGAAGTCAACATCCAACCTGAGACTTGCACTATTTGAGAGGAGCCAAGATTTCTGCAAGAGGCACCAACTTCTTTCTAGGCCTCAGAAACCAATGCATTTCTGTGGGAGTCAAAGTTGTGTGCAGCATCTGGGAATCATTACTGCAATCTTCATGGACATTTGCTTCAGTTTGGGCATTCATGAGGTCTGCTATTATCCCCCAAACCTATATATTACTCAAGAAGGAGCAGAGAATGGGCATCAGAATGGAGTCAAGGAAAACTGTAGCAACATCTTTATCCTATCCATGAATGCCGTTCATTGATCACCTGCAAAGGGATGTACTCTGGAATGAGCACATTTTATGGGAGGGGGTATGGAAGAGTGAAGTAGTTGTTTCTTATTCTTGAGACTGTCAAACTCCAAATCTGCTTCCTTTGCATGAGTCTTGGTAAGGAACAATGTTCTGCAAACCCACCTGTCAGACTTTTCTGCCCTCACCCTGACTTCTGAACCAAGCATCCAAAGTAGAAGGCCTATTGGAATAGACCTAGCATGATATGGACGCAAGGGTTAGAATCTAGTGGCTACAGACATGGACTGGATGGTGGCCAATATATTCTTGTTAAAAGCTGCTTGACTGCCTGTGGTTACTCTTAGTCTTACCAGCAATTTTCAAGCCCTGTTCTTCAAATCACTGTAGATTTGGAGTCTTCTCTGCATGTAATAAACAAAGCAGATTCCCCGCCGCTTATGCCCACATTCCCAGCTGCCCCCTCTGCTGTTCCCTGCGATGACACCCTGAGAAACTGAGCCAAGGCCTTGTGGTGTCATGGGAGAGATAGTCGTACATCTTGCTTCAAGCTCTGGGAGACCGCTTCTGAGCAGATTTTATTAGATTTACTGTGAATTCTTTATTTCCTATCTTGCTTGGCAAGTCCAAGACAAGTATACAGGAGGAGCCTGTGGCCCCATCTTAGCCAAGTAGACCAGCACCCCTGGAAAAACATTCTTTCTGTCCTCATCGCTTTTAGATATTTCTGTCCTGTATTTGACAAGACTACTCAAAGGTACACCTCTAAAGGTACATCTGTGACTTTGGCAGAAGCAAAGGGGTCACCCCCTGGCCAATGCCTGTGCTCCCACCTGAACACTGCAGCAGATCTCTACCAGCCACTCTGCCCAGGCAATACTTTCACCAGGCAGCTTGACCTTGAGAATGAATGACTTTTGTTTGTCTCTCCACCCATTTTACTGACACGTTTTGGAAAACTTTGCAGGGCCCAAGGGCTACCCTTAGGTGGCCATCCAACCCTGCAGGAGTCAAGCTGGGTGCTGCAGTTGAGGATATCATTATGGACAAACAGGATAGTCAGATAGCCAAGTGGTTCCAGGGGGCCAGCAGGGTTGAAACAAGGTCATCATCCTAAAGAGGTGGTACACACAACAGCAACAAAAAAACTCCAAGCCTCTCTTTGTTCAGTTAATAAAAAGGAATCTGAATAGAACAATCCTTGCTAAGAAATATCATTTTAGAGCTCTGCTATACCCAGGGAACGGTTGGCTTCCCTACAGGGGAAGAAATAGATAAGCACAAGCTGTAATTAGCATATCAATGCCTGATAAGTAAAGAAGGGGGGGGTGTGTTTTAAAATCCAGGGGCTATTCCCTGCCCCCCATCAAATTCTCAAAGTACTTTAGAACACTTCATATAGCTTGCTTCTATTTATTATTCAGACAGAGCCTGTTTTTGTTTTTGTTGAATCCAAACCAGAGTGCCATATGCACCCTCATTTGCCCTGCTAGGGGTTCTCACAGAATCTCCACCAAGCAAGTCCCTATATTGTAGCCCCCGTGTCCTTAAGAAGAGAAGGCATTGATTTTGTTTTATTTTTGTCTTTCAAGAAACTGACATCTTAGTGCCTCATATCCATCTTAGTTTAAACAAATGTTTTGATTACATCCAAGTGAGAGCCCAACAAAAGCTGTTGGGACTGAACTGAAATCATTTGCTATTAGTTTTAGACAATTTGTTCTAATATTGTCTGGAATTGTTCGTTTCCTACTCCCATACAGATTTGATTACTTTACTTGTTTCATTAATCTTTATTTGTTTTAATCATCTGTTTAATCTGTTTAATCATTGTTTAAGTGGAAAGATGACATGAAGATGTTTAGTGCAGGCTTCGTATAGACACCTTCTGACACGTAGAGTCCCACGGTTCTCGCTGGACTGTTTATGATGCTGTTTTATGGGGGCTTGGAGAGACACTTAAAAACCTACAGGATGCTTCGGGGAATTCAATAATTTAGTAGTTCTTTGCCGCTGAACATGATCTATTTTTTTAAAATATTAGTTAAATAAGCAATATTTGTGGAATAATTTTATTTCCGTTCTGGGCTTGTAGTTGCTCTACTCCCAACCAAATGCAATATTAAGATTGGCATGGGAACCAATTCCTTAAAGAAACGGGGAAAATCTGGGAGGACTGGGGGCATATGCTCAAGGAAGAGAGAACCATCTCCCCTTTTGGCTTGTTTGCTCAGAGTCTAAGTTGGTTCTCAATTGCAAGCAGAAGACAATGCACATTAACTGCCAGGAATGTTGTTGTCCCCCCCACCCCATCTTGGAGTTGGAGTGTCTGGCTGTATGAGGGTGACCTCTCTGTGACCCATTGGCAGAGAAACCCCTTGGTTCTTTGGGAAGCATCATTTTCATCAATCTGTCTAGCTAGTTCACTCCTGGATTAATTCCCACTCTCTAAGAGGCTGCATTTTGGCCTTGACCCAGTTGGTTTGAGGAGGAGAGGAGGAGAGAGAGAAATGACCTTCATTTGTGAATGCTTGAATAGGCCTTATCTCTCCAAGAAAAGGAACTCTCGGGGGACAGATGTGATTCATGGTGGATGACCTCCATCCCACATTATGGGGCATATACAACCAACTGCTTTGAAAGGATCTTCTGTCTGGGGGCTTGGAGTACAGTAGGTGGAGTACAGTGCCTTGATTTGTGACCAACCCTGAGTACATTTTTCTATACTACACACATGTTGGTTCTCCAAACCCTGTGAGGAGTTATCCCTGAGAAGTAAGCTCAGGAGCACTGCCTGGTCTCTGTCTCTGTCTGTCTGTCTGTCTGTGTCTGTGTCTATCTGTCTGTCTGTCTCTCTCTCTCTCACACACACACACACACACACACACACACACACACACACACACACACACCTCCTCCTTCTCCTCTTGCTTTCGGATCTTTTTACCTATGGCAGCCTTTCACTCAACTGTCCCCATTTTTCTAGGTCCAATTACTTTCTGCTCCCTCTTAATCTAAGGCCAATTCTGCCACAGGTGTATGTCCAGTAGGACCGGAAGCTCCTGCTTCTTGAAAGCCCTTACCCCAGCTGGGATGCTGTGAGTCCTCTCCCTCTTCAGATAAGAACTTGGCATGATGTGAAAAAATGGGGGGCTATTGGGAATTTTTCTAAATTCAGACAGTCTAAGATCACTGTCACCTTTAAGCAATCCAAGAGTTATTCCCCGTCCATGTGCAGAGGGAAAGATCCTCAGATCTGCAACACCCCGTTTCATGTTCTTAGTTCTCTAAGACACCAGTTCTTATGGAGGGGCCTCCGTGTAAACCACAATGTAGTTGAGTTCACACCTTCTTCTTAACAAGCAAGTTCTTCATCACATTAAACCCTTTCCTGAGACTGTCAAAGAGGATGATTTGTCTCTGCCTCATGGTGTCAGTGCCCATCCCAGTCTTTGGCTAGTGTGACCCTAAGGGTCCCTAGATGGAGCCCGGTTAGTGGTCACTTGAGTCAGAGGTTTCTGGCAGTGGAAGTTTTGAGGGAAAGATCCTTAATGACAGAGGAGAGACTATGTGTCCCCCATGTTCCAACATCATCAGGAGTTTTGGACTGTGCCTTTTGTTTCTTGTGGGGTGACAGCCCCTGACACACTAAGGAGGTCCCTGCTTTTGAGTCCCTCTATGAGCATCCAGCTGAGTGTGTGCTCAATGTTCCCTGTATCCACCAGGCCCCCTCTAAACAGCTCTGAAGCAATCACTATTATTATCAGATCCTGGTTGAAAGATGTTTTTCTTGAATGTACAGCAACAAAGTGTGTGTGTGTGTGTGTGACATTCCCAGTTGTTGCAGCTGCAGCAACAACAACAAAAGTAACAGCAGCAGCCACAATAGCAACAGCTACAACAACAGCAGCAATAATGACAACAATAGTAGCATCAACAGCAATAATAGAATTGCAGCAGCAGCAGCAGCAAAGCAGAGGGGAGAAGAGGGGCATTTAAAAATGATTTAAAATGATTTTTTTCTGTAACTGCAAATTTCAGGGTTCACAGCTAGCAGTGGTCACAATTATCTTTTTTTTTTTCCACAATTATCTTGATCTGGAAACTTCTTGAGGCCTTCCCTTGAGTTCTCCAGAGCTCCAAAAGAGCTTCCCAAGCAAGATATTTTTTTGTTTGTTTGTTTGTTTTGTTTTTGTTTTTTTAAGCATTTGAGAAAAGCTGGCAGCTTACCACCTTCCAAATGATGCCCCTCCAATTGGGAGAAATAGTCACCCTACTGGTAGCTTAGAGCATTTCTGCAGCAGGGCTGCTATTATATCCCAGCTTCAGAGGGGGTTGCATAACTCCCTAAGAACCAACTGGACCCTACAACTGGGGCATTAGACTCAGAGATTAAAGGAGATCCAGGACCCAGAGAGATAGCATGAAGGTAGAGCATTTGCCTTGCATGCAGAAGGACGGTGGTTCGAATCCCGGCATCCCATATGGTCCCCCGAGCCTGCCAGGAGTGATTTCTGAGCCTAGAGCCAGGAGTAACCCCTAAGCACTGCTGCCAAAAGACCGGGGGGAAAAAATGGAGCTACAGAGATCCAGAATTGTTAAGAGAGCCAGTTTAGCCCTTTCCTCCTGGTGCTAGGTGGCGTAAATATTCATAAGTCAGAAGTCTCTTGCCCTGGGAGATAGAAGGTGATCTCTGGAATATCTCCCAAATCTCTCTGTGATCCCTGTGTCAACTATGCCTGAGTTTACAGCCTGTCTCCTAGACCCCAAATTTGGTACCCAGCCTGAAAGCTCAGAAAAATAAGGAAGGTTTTTGTGGTGCTGAAGAAGGAGGAACAATCCTGATGAGCATGGAAGCACATTCTGCAGCCAGGAGAGGGACTCAGGAAGTAGGTGAAAGTCAAGGTGAGATAAAGTCCTGGTTATTTTCTTCCAGCACCTGAGGCATAGGTGCAGGCCTGACTGTGAGCCAAGACTTCCGATAGCTGAAACCTTTGTCTTCTGCAGATACAGGGCTGGAACTTCTTGTTCTCTCTCCGGATAGTGCTATGCAAGGGAGAGAGGCATGTGGGAAAGGTGAGAGAGACTGAAGACTTGCCATAGGAGTAGACAAAGTAATGAGACTTGCAGATGACTTGTCACTGATATTTCCTGAGCACCCAGGTACTTCAGATACTAAGGAAGGTTCCGGAAGTCAGGACGGAACCAGCTGGACCCTACAACTAGCGTTAATGCTGTTCAATTGAATAAAACATGGAGGGTTGAATGTGATGATTATTCAAAAAGTGGGTTGAGACCAGAAAGTGGGAGGTACTGATTTTTGGAGGAAAATTTTTTTTGGAGGAATATTTTTATTAAAAAAAAATCAGGGGCCGGAGAGATAGCATGGAGGTAAGGCGTTTGCCTTTCATGCAGTAGGTCATCGGTTCGAATCCCGGCGTCCCATATGGTCCCCCGTGCCTGCCAGGAGCAATTTCTGAGCCTGGAGCCAGGAATAACCCCTGAGCACTGCCGGGTGTGACCCAAAAAACACCAAAAAAAAAAAAATAAATCAACTTCATCTTAAAATAATGAGGTATATAAGGGTTCCTGTTTTTACATATCCTAGAAAATATTGCTCCTTATAAATCTTGTTAATCTTGATAGATCTAATGGATGTGAAGGGATGTCTCAGTATTTTTATGTGTTTCTGAGGATATTTTATTTATTTACTGGTGCTGCATTGACTTTTAAAAAATGTATTTTTGTACAACGGCCTACTGTATAGGAGTCTTAAAAATTGATTTATGGGGCCAGAGCAATAGAATAGTGGGCAGGGCGTTTGCTTGTGTGAGACTGACCTGGGTTTAAACCTCTCTATTTCATAAGTTTCCCCAAGTTTACCAAGACTGATGCCTGAGTCTAGAAGCAAGAGTAAGCCCTGAGCACCACCCAGTGTGACTAAAACAAAAACAAAAATAATTTGGGCCAGAGAGATAGCACAGCCATAGGGCATTTGCTTTGCACGCAGCCGACCCAGGACGGATCTGGGTTCTTTTCTCTGCATCCCATATGGTCTCCCAGCCTTCCAGGAGCAATTTCTGAGCACAGAGCCAGGAGTAACTACTGAGCACTACCAGGTATGGCAACAAAAAATTGATTGATTTGTAAACTGTCTTTTTATTTTAAGGAAAATAGTTCATATTAACCTTACTATATATTGCATTTCTAAATTTACTTTTAATTGTGCCTATATTGAGCTACAGTACATACAATATAAAAGAGGTTTTTTGGCAAATGTTGATTATAATCACTGTTATAGTAATATTTATTGCCAAACCAATATATAAAAATTTTCATCTTCCCCAGAGTTTCCTTGGACCTTCTCACTATCAGTTTTCCCCCCACCTCAACCCTACTCTGAGGAACTTTGTATGGCTCAATGAAAATGATGTCAATAAAACACATTCTATGAAAATTAGGTCCGTAAAACACCATCTAAAATCAATAAGTCTGTGCCATTTGTATACAACTTCTTTTGCTTGACATAATATGTGTTTTCTTAATACTGTTGCATTTATCAGGAATTTCCCCCTTCTTACTGCTGGATTGTGTTTCATGACAATGGAAATAACGCAATTTGCTTCTTGGCTCACCTGTTGAGGGACCTCTGTGTCAGTTTGGGGCCATGAGGCATGATCTGTGACCGCGGTTGTACTAAGTTACTTGTGGGCATTTGTTCCCCTCCTCAGTGTGAATAACTGGTAACAGAATGTTTGAGTCATAAGATTGACAAATGCTTGGTTTTGTAAGAAATTACTAGTGTGTTCCAAAGTGGTTTACTTTTTTTTTAACTTTTATTTATTTATTTTTGGGTTTTGGGCCACACCCTGCAGTGTTCAGGGATTATCTCTGACTCTACGCTCAAAAATCACTCCTGGCCGGCTCAGGGACCAAATGGGATGTTGGGAATTGAACCTGGGTCCCTCCCAGGTTGGCTGAGTACAAGGCAAATATTCTATGGCTGTGCTATCTCTTCATCCCCCAAAGTGGCTTTATATGTCTTTGCTCCCACCAACAATGAGAGTTCTGGGCCCGGAGAGATAGCATAACGGCAATGCCTTGCAAGCAGCCGATCCAGAACCAAAGGTGGTTGTTTCGAATCCCAATGTCCCATATGGTCCCCCGTGCCTGCCAGGAGCTATTTCTGAGCAGACAGCCAGGAGTAACCCCTGAGCACCACCGGGTGTGACCCAAAAACCAAACCAAACGAAACCAAAACAAAACTAAACAAAACAATGAGAGTTCTAGTTGGCCCATATCTTACCAACACTTACTATTTTTTGTCTTTTTTATTTTTGACACACTAGTAATAGAGAATGCTATCTCATTGTCATATGATTTTGCATTTACCTATAACTAAAGATGACAAGTATTTAAAATGCATTTATTAGTCATTCATTTACCTTTTTTGGGAAAGGTCTTTGAAATAGTTTTGCTGACTTTAAATTTGCTTTTCTTTTATTATTGGGTCATAGGATTGGTTTAATATTGAAGTGTTACTGATGGGGAAGAGTCTTCCTAAGCATTATTCAGGAGACCTAGGCTCCTGGCTATTTTCTACTAACTAAACTGGTGATTCAATGTGAAGGCCCAAAGTGGGGTCACAGGGATTACTTATCCAGACCCTCCCCAGTAATCTGCAGAATCAAATCACTGATTTGGAAGCCAGAGAGATCGCACAGTGGTAGGCATTTGCCTTGCATGCAGAAGACCTGGGACCGACCAGGTTCAATCCCCAGCTTTCCATATGATCCCCTGAGTATGCCAGGAGCGATTTCTGACCTCAGAGCCATGAGTCACCCCTGAGCACACTGGTGTGGCCCAAAAGTAAACAAACATAGAATATCACTGATTTGTAGAAGTCTCCAGGGTTACACTAAGTAATGTTTGAGAGAACACATACAAGCAAACTGGAGTCACTTGAAAGGGAGGTGCTTAATTGTTGTGTTGCTTTTATGCTTTTTACCCTCCCTTCATCTCTCGCTTCGTTCCTCCTCGCTTTCTTCCTTGTTTTTTTTGCTTTCCTTCCTTCCTTCCTTCCTTCCTTCCTTCCTTCCTTCCTTCCTTCCTTCCTTCCTTCCTTCCTTCCTTCCTTCCTTCCTTCCTTCCTTCCTCCCAATTCCTTCCTCCTCCTCTCCCTTCCTATGCTTTATTTCTTTCTATGCCTTTTTCTTTTTTTTTTTTTAATTTTTATTGTGATCATAATGGCTTGCATATCTTTCACAGTAGTATTTTAGGTAAATATTAACATTGAATTGGGGGAATACCCATCACCAAATTTGTCCTCCCCCCATCCCAGTTCCCTTTCTGCAACCCATATACCCCACCATCATCCCCCAGGCTGCTAGAGTAGGTGAATCCCTCTTTGTCTAGCTTACTATTAGTGGTTATATATCTGTTTGGTCCTGGTACCCTCCCTTGTTTCTCCCTCTACTTAAGAGGCGGAGCTAGATAAATCGAGTTATGTGGTTTTGTTTGAAGGAAAGACAAGCAATAGCATGGGGTACAAAATAAGAACAAATAAAAAAAATTAAAAAAACAAGTCAAATACTTTGAAAATGGGCGGAGACCTTCTAGAGGCTTTCAACCTCAGTTTGAGAGAGGACATGAAAAAGCTAATTGAAACACCACAACAATACAGAAAGAAATGTCAAATTAAATATCCAGTGAGCACTACAGCAATAAAGACAAGCACCACACAATAGTCTCGGTTCTAAAATCAAATCATGCCAGAGTGTAAAAAGATCTATGCCTCTTTCTTTCTTTCTTTCTTCTTTCTTTCTTTCTTTCTTTCTTTCTTTCTTTCTTTCTTTCTTTCTTTCTTTCTTTCTTTCTTCTTTCTTTCTTTCTCTTTCTTTCTTTCTTTCTTTCTTTCTTTCTTTCTTTCTTTCTTTCTTTCTTTCTTTCTTTCTTCTTTCTTTCTTTCTTTCTTTCTTTTCTTTCTTTCTTTCTTTCTTTCTTTCTTTCTCTTCTTCTTCTTTCTTTCTTCTTTCTTTCTTCTTCTTCTTTCTTCTTTCTTTTCTTTCTTCTCCTTTCCTTTCTTTTTCTCTTTTTATTTTTCTTTTTCTTCTTTCTTTCATTCTTTCTTTCTTTCCTTCTTTCTTTCTTCTTTCTTTCTCTTTCTTTCTCTTTCTCTCTTCTCTCTTCTTTCTCTCTCTCTCTTCTTTCTTTCTTCCTTCCTTCCTTCTTTCCTTCCTTCCTTCCTTCCTTCCTTCTTTCCTTTCTTCCTTCCTTTCTTCTCTCCTTTTCTATTTTTCTTTTTCTCTCATTCTTTGTCTCTTGTGAGAAGAACAAAAATGTAAATGTACATGCTTAAAATTATACATAGAGAAAACAACACATATATTTTCTTCAAAGGAATGAGAATAATGTCATATTTTGGAAATGTCATCTACCTAATGACAATGTAATAATTGTGTCTTGACATTTTTGAAGTACTTTGAACTTGGAATTTTAAAAAACCAAAATAACCATTGAGTTCGAAATAAAATGAAAATACTTTCAGATATTTTTATTTAGAAAATTTATTAAAACATATACTTTTTTCCTAAAAATAAATTTCAAATATTACTTTAGTTAAATAAAACAAAAATAAACAACCCCCCCAAATTCCAAGAAGGATAATGTAAATACTTTAAGAAAATAGTCCATAAAACACTACAGGTTAGTGTAAATAATACATTTAAAATTGTATAGCTATGAAACTTAATTTTTTTTTTTTTTGTTTTTGTTTTTGGGGCCACACCTGGTGGCACTCAGGAGTTACTCCTGGCTCTGTACTCAGAAGTGGCTTCTGGCAGGTTTGGGGGCCATATGGGATGCCAGAGATTGAACCCAGGGTCCTTTTTGGGTCATCTGCATGCAAGGCAAATGCCCTGCTTCTGTGCTATCACTCCAGCCCCTATGAAACTTAATTCTAATAAAGCTTTTTACTAATTATTAAGAGGATATTTAAAAAAAAAAACTGGAAATCTAGAATTAATGTAATTTCAGATAATTTTATTTCTCCTTGAGCAAAAACATGAGAAATTTTATTTTGATGAGCTCACTCTTATCTAAGAAGAACATTTACGAAGAATGACAAATATTTCCTCTTAGAAAATTTGTAATTCTAACATTTAGGCCTAGGATCTATTGTGTGCTAATTTTTGGTTTGGTACAATGCTTTTCATGTTGCTACAAAACGGAAATTTTGCTAGTTAAAATATTTGGCAGATTTAAATCAGTTATAAAATTTGATTTTCAGACTCAGTGTGTGTAATGGTTGTGTACAGAGATATAGATATATAGCATTTCTATTGTGTATTGTGTATTTCTGTGTATTGTGTTTGTGTGTATGATGCACACGCACAACAAAGAACAAACACAGAGCCTCACATTGCAAGTAAGGCACCCTACCGCTGAGCTCATTCCCAGCCAAATTCTGTAACTATTTTACAGTATAGTCTGTTTTCCTGTGGGAAATGTTGAGAGCATATTGATCACGCATCTTACAGGTAAGCACAAGGCCCTTACCAGCCATTCTCATTCTTATAAGTTCAGTAACTTCATTAAGCTATGCATGGTTATTATTTGGACTGTGTTTCTCAGTTCTCATTCTAAAACTACGATTTCTTCTGAATTTCAGGAAAGCTCCCTTATAATGTGTATGTTTCTGAACTATTTTTTTCTCCTGTTTTTTAGTTATTTGTTTCATTTAATAAGATTTTGGAAGAGTCCATGGTTCCCATGTCTGAAACTGCCATATTATTCCCTAGAAGAGTAGGAAAATAATTTAGGAAAGTAATCAGTTCTTCCTTGGAAGGAAGGAGGTCTCCAAAGAATGTAAGTTAAATAAAAGTTGACAGAGATACTCTATACACACAGCCACACACCTGCTGAAATCGAGCTCCAAGCAGCCCTGTGGCAGGCCTCCCTTTATGTGTACCTCCTCTCTGTGTTTATGTTCCTCTTTGGTACATCTCCAGGTTTGTGTTTTGTCGACAATGAGCAGGAATTTATAACCCCCAATGCTCCATGACGAGATTTTAGGTACAGCAGGAATGGAATGTTTTCCTTCTCATCTGGCTAAAATAATTATTCCAAAGAGAAATTAAGATAGGAAAAGTAGGGGAGGTATCAACAATCTTTCTAGAATGAATGGAAGGGCTCCTTATTCATTTCTTCTAGACACATTCACTTCAGAGCCAGCCAGTTGAACTGGGTCAGTGTGGTTGTCAGTGAGCCAGATGTGGCCTGTAGATTCATTTTGACTGACCAGAGTTACTTTTTCCTTCTTCCAACTTTTCTGTCTTAATTCTTATTTTTTTAAAGACTTGGAGCTTTTAAAGATTTCATCTCTTACACCAAAACAAGGAGAAGATATAACACAAGAATCAAACCATGAAAGAAGTTCATTGTAGACCAAGTATACATACAACATACACACGTCCAGTAGGAAGACAGATGTTTTTGCAATGATGAAAGCATTTAAGATAATTTGTAGTTTTTCAAAAGAGAAAAAACAGAGGCTGGAGAGATAGCACAGCAAGGCATTTGCCTTGCATGCAGCCAACCCAGGATGGACGGACAGTTCTGAATCCTGGTCATGTCTGGCAGAAGCAATTTCTGCGTACAGAGTCAGGAGTAGCCTGCACTTTGGACTATGGATATTTTTAACCACCTCTTATTATATATATATATATATATATATATATATATATACACACACACACACACACATACATGAGGATCAGGGTGAAGACAGGAACAAAATGAGTGGCTGGAAAAGAGACGTGACCCCAGCTTGTACAGCATTGACCTATGGGAGTGTTTCTTTTTGCTTCTGTGCTTTTTCATAAAAAGTATTACCTGGGTCTTCAGTATGGAATTTCCTATAATGAGGGCTTTCTTGTTATGTTAATAATGTGACTTTTAGAAGGCCCCAATCTCTTCAAGATGAAAACTGGTTGCAAAGAAACCAAGCACATAATTTATTATAGGGTAGAAACCTTCATTCTCACTCAGCTTCCCAGAGGAAGGAACCTGGAAGTTGAATCAACTACCAAGAGTCATTGATTTCACTCATTATTTTTATGTGTTAAGGCCCCTATTAAAGCAAAAAGGTAGGGGGTGGGTTTGCCACATGAGGAGACTCAGGGAGGGGTGTGGAATGTCTGGGCACCTTTACTTATCTTGCCTTGTGCTTTGCTCCATTCTGTTTTTCACAAGACTTATTCTTTCCCCTGAGCTCTGGTGTGACCCTAGAAAGTCAATCTAGTTAAGGAGCAGAAGATCCTGAGATCTTCTACTTAGTTCAAAAAGACTGGAAGACATATAGGTGCACGACAGGAATCTGAAGTTGGGGTTAAAGAATTTTGTAGGATTGTTTCTAACACCAGGAACTGAATGATCCTTCTGGGGAAATAGTGTCCTTGAACTGAATGGGGAGACATCCAGCCAGTGTCCCACAATTGCTTGGTTTTGGTACCAGGAAGTCCTCTTGTGTTGTGACTAGGGTCTCCCTTTGGAGTCTTGATCCAGGTTATTTCATGAAACTGTGGGAAATCTTAACATTCGATGCCTAGAAGAATCTGCTTCTGTATGGTGGGGCCTCAGGAAATAATCTCTATTTTGTTCAAAATGTCTTCCAGTGATACTAAAGCAATGTCAGGGAATTGAGCTCTAATCTCTCAAGGATAAAGTTTCTCAAGTTTGAGTGTAGGAGATTTATCTAGTGATAGTCAATGCAAATGTTTGGCCCTTCTTTCTCTCAGATTCTTGTGATTTGTTTGTGTTTTGAGTCACACCCAGCCATACTCTGTGGTCATACTCCTGGCTTTGTACTCAGCAATTATTCTTAGCAAAGCTCAGAAGATCATATGTGGAGATCGGGATTGAACCTGGGTAAGCCACATGCAAGGCAAGCACCTTTCTCACTGTACTATCTCTCTAGTTCTGCCATAAGATTCTAAACTTGTAAGTATCTGGGCTGACAGCCAGTGTTGAGAAAATGTAAGCCAGATTTCCTTCCAACTTAGCACCACAAATATGTACATATATGTATATGTATATGTATATGTATATGTATATATAATAATATCAGGAACAAGAAGGAAAAAATGGTGATCATCATTAATATCCTGCCTGTCCCCTGTATCTCTGCAGATCCAGTGCTGGCTACAGAAGGTGGCCTGGGCATGGTCTTCAAAAACTGGGAAGGAGATATGAAAGGTGGTATGAAAAGCACCAGGATGATACTCTACAAGACCTGAATGGGGTTTCTGGCCAGGGCCAGAGAGAGGGACCTTTGTAATGAACCCAAAGACATTACAGGGGCCCTCTGGATCTCACGGGTGCTGACTTTAATCTCAGTTCCTCACTTCTCCCTTGCTCGGAGCTGAGCTCCCTCCATGCCTGTCAGCTCATGTCACAGGGGAGGCTCAAGGCTGTTTCTGCCTCCAGCAGGCACTTCCCATAAACAAGGAGAAGAGAATGGCACAGAACTGCCCACAGTACCCGGAGTGTCTCAGCAAAGGAGACAGCAGGGGCCCCGCAGGAACCCTGGCAGAGCCCTGGCTCTCCGCCTGCTTCCCCAGCCAGTCCCGCTGCCCAGGGCCCAGCTGGAGGATGAATTTTCATGTGATGTCTGTGTTTTCACTCCGAGGGACCCGCTAGTCGCTGCTGCAATATTTCACCAGCTCTTGTGTTTGTCGGCTCCACTAATCATCAGCCTCAATCACGGGTGTGCTATTTTATGAATTAATAAAAATCATCACGGCAAGTCCAAGGGGACTCAGGGAAGAAATGCGTGCAGTAGAATTTTAATGAGCACCGTGGGGAATTTCAACCTTTTCTGGCTTTTTATTTTTTTATTTTATCTTCCCTTCTCTCTTACACACACACACACACACACACACACACACACACACACACACACACACACACACACACACACACACACCCCACACGTCTATTCCCTGATTTTTTTTTTTCTGGCACTCCACCCCCTTAAGTCAAATCCTAGCTGGAACTGTGCTATATCACTGTCACGCAAATTAGGTGTTTTCTCTCAGCCTGTTGTTAAGCCCCACCATGGGTCGTCCTGGGGAGCATGAGCGTGCCCCACACACCTGCTCTCTGCCCTAATTGGGCAAATGATCTGTGATTTGTCATGCTTAGCCCAGACCATCTTCCTGGCCCCCCTCTCCCCGGCCGTCAGCCTCGGCTGCCTGCAACCACGGGCAGATGTAAAGCTGTGTGCGTGTGCGTGTGCGTGTGTGTCAAGACAGATCTTGTACTCATTATTGAATAATTCATTGTTGCGTTAATGTCTTCAGATACCATCTCTCACTTCCTCACTCTTCCTCTCTCTCATCTGGCTCGCTGGGGAAAACTTGATTATGCCTCCTGCTCTGACGACAGAGTATACAGATAAAAGATAATTGCTTGGCTTGACTCCTCCATTGATATGAAAATAAGATTTAAATTATTCACTCCGGTTTAAAGGTTAGTTGAAGGTTATTACAGGGGATGAAGGGGGAAAAAAATCACTCTTCATAATGTTCAGGGTGGAGATAAGACAGGTTTGAAAGGGCCTAATTTGCACGTGTAGGCAGAAGCGGCTTGTTGTGAATAAACTGAGAATCCCTCCAGAGATTTTAATCTAGGAGAAGTCAATTATTTATAAGCAAATTATGGCCAGCTTCTCCTATATATAAAGGGCTCCGTGTCATAAATACGGACGAGGTGGTGTTTGTTTCCCACTGTTTTCTTGATCTCCAAGCCTAGGTCTTGCTCTCCACGGGAATTTAATAAGGCACCCCATTAGGAAGGTGATGGCCAGGAGGGGGGGGGCTATAATGGCAATAATGGCAGAACAATAGGCAATGGGATCTCTGCCTCTGCGTCCACCTAGCAGGAAGAACTTGGAAGCAGGGCTGAGGCCATGGTATGGGACTGCTGGAGCCCCCTCTGAGCCCCCAGCCCAAGCCTTCCCCATGGGTTCTCTCCTGCAGCTTCATGGAGGAAGCATCTCAGGCTGGGAGCCTGCAGATCAATAATTGATGGCCTTCTGTGTTTCTGGAAGCTGGGCACTGTTTCAGAAAGTATCTGGTGGCCCCCTGCACAGAACTGCTTGCATTAATTATAGGTGGCTCTTTCTATCCAAAGATAGATTTCAGGACAGAGACCTCAATGCCCATGGGGGCCACTGGGGTCCTGCCATCCAGCCATGCTGCCTGCCAGGAGAAATGCTTTTACTGTGTATGTTTTCTGGGCTTTGGGGCCACACTCAGCCTACACAGGGTACCTTATGGTGCAAGAAATGGATCCCCTAAGCTCTCACATATATATCCTTAGAGCTAGCTTCTTGGTCCCAGCCTGCTCTGAAAAAGTGCCTGCTGTCTGCTGGACAAACTAATTGGAATGTGTTTTATGCAGTGCCATTTATACATGTTTGTCTAGTAGAAACACATAGTGTATACAATGTTTGCAATATTATATATACATTATGTATATACATATCTACTTATTTTATATATATACTCACATGGCAAACTGTGATACTCTGTAGTGACTTTATCCAACTTTTTCACTGCGAGGCTCGAGAGAAGCTGAACAATTGATCTAAAGCACACAGCCCATCAATAGCAAAACTTAGGCCACCCCCCTCATCCAGCTATTGCTTTTACTTCTACCTTATCTGATATTGGAGATCCGAAATAAAGAAGTTTCTTATCTTAACATCTAGCCTTCTGCAGAGAGGTGGGGCTGAGAACAGGGCTTAATTCTTCATCTGGGACAGGGGTCTCCTGGGCCCCTTTGAGCTCTAAATTCTATGAATACAAGATTTAGTAGAATATTCCTGAAGGAATATCCTCAAAGGCAGAGACCTTATCTTAAGTCATTAAAGAAAAGACATTATGCTGTATATTAACCCTGAAGGAGGCAGACTCTGGGCCCCTGTGAAGGGTTTGGATGCCACAGGGGGCTCAAAGATCTGGAGTAGTTGCAGAAACAAAATGGCTACAAGGAAAACAAGAAGCATTCAGAAGGAGGCCTGCCCAGCAAGGCATGTACAGGGGGCTCCGGGTGGGCCCTATGCATACAACAGGGGTTCTCAGAGGCAGGGACTGGCTCTCAGAGAACTGGTGGGATCCCAGCAGACAAAGAAACAGAAGGAGAAGCACCAAGACAGAATAGATTGTGGAATGAAAGCAGGCAAGAGGAAGAAATGAGCCTGAGGGTCGGTGGAATGTTGGGGAGGATAAGACAGCACTGGGGTGAGCTGGACTAAAATTGTGTGGTGCCGGTTGTAGTAGTGGGGGGCATTATTTGTGAATCGCTCCATGCCTTGAAGATCCTATGGCCTGAAAACAAAACTGTGTATTTGAAGCAGTATCTAAGGAAAAAGAAGCCTGGGCCAGGAATTAGGAGATGGGAAAATAAGAGGAGGAGGAAGAGAAAAAAGAGGAGGGAAAAGAAGATGAAGATGAGGGTGAGGAAGAGGAGGAAGGAGAGAAGGAGGCAGAGGAAAAAGAACAGGAAGAGGAAGATATAACCCAGGCATTGACCTGGGGAGAGTAACAGAAATATTTTTAAAGATGAGTTCAAATCATGTGCTAAAGCGACAAAAAGGAGAGAAACTCAAAGGAGTCTCAGGTTAAGTGCCACCTGACCAAGGTATAATCACCATTTCTGCCACAGGAACCCAGCATCTTCAGGAGTGATCCCTGAATACAGAGCCAGGAGTAATTCCTGAGCAAATCCAGGTGTGGCCCACCCCTTCAAAAAAGGAATAAAAAAAATATAGTGGTATAGTAGGAGAAGATAAATTCGAGGCCATAACACAAGCTTCCTGTGTGGCAAAGGGACTGTGTGCTTAATAACAAAGGACCAGAAGTTGGGCATGAGGGTCCTCTTGTCCTTACATGAGAGGGGACATCACCAGCAATCAAGCCCTCCTGGCTACAGCACCTCTTCTGGCAGGGGGTTGAGGGAGGAATTATGAACACAGAACCCAGCTCTTTACTCTTTTTCCCCACTGGAGCAGGAAAAAACTCAGAACTGTTCACACATTCCCACATGGCCTGAAGGGGTCTCTGCAATGGTGCCAAAGGTTCCACATACCCTGTGGGGTTTTAATAATTTTCAAGTCCTGGGCTCAAGGCAGCCCTATGTGGGGGTATGGAACAGAGGCCACTCCACCGTCCCCAGGGCTGATGGCCAGAGCGACTGTGGGATTAATGAATCTGAGAGTGCAGCAGGAGATGGGTTACCCATCCGATCAAAGATTATAACCCCCTAATCATTTTTGTAAGCTGACTCCCTAATGCGATGCGGGATGCGCCTGGATTTAAGTTCTCATTACCCATTTCCACCCACAAGGTAACAGGTCTCACTCATTTGCCACGGGCAATTTCCTGCCCCATTACCTGTGAGAACAAAAGAGCCGAGCCCCTAGGAGAGCAGCGCTCCAGGGGCATTTCCATGCCAATCACCATCCAGGCACCTTTCCTGAATGATCCAGCCTCTGTAACAGACACCTTTTCTGTCATGTCATTCTCTTCTCTCCCTGCAGAGGTTGGTCCAGATCAACCTTGTGGCCATGACAGGTATTTTCCTTTCTTAAAAGACAGCCCTTCACATCCAAGCAGAGTGTGGTCTGAGTTGCAAGATCATTTTCCCTCCATCACCTCCAGCCCTTGCATGGAATAATTAATTGCCCACATTATCCATCCCTGGGGTTGACAGGCTGGGTAAGACCCAGCACTGAGGGATGAAAGATACATGGGCTGGTTTCCAGTCTTCTGCTGCATTCATGGCTGCCTCTTTACTTCCTCCTCTTACCTCTGGAACCAGGTTCCAGCAAGCAATTCTCTTGCCTATTAATTATCTCTGACTCCCCCAAACATGGTCACTTAGAGTGCCACAAGGTGTTTATCATTTACTAGATTTGTATAAATAGGCCTGGGGCTCCATGATAAAGGCAGATGACTGAGGGACTCAGGAGCGCCTTCTACCAGGATCTAAGAGATCAAGCAAGGGGGTCAAGTTGGTTTCTCATTAACTGTTAAGTGTTGGAAGAACATTTGACTGAGTGTTTCGTGCAAGCATCTCCCATGGTTTTGTGTAACTCAGGGAGATGCATCCTGAGCAATGCCTGGTCAGGCAATAAATGGGCTCAATGTGTAGCTCTTGTTGAGGATCTTTACACACATCAAGATGGTGCAGCCCACACACACTGAGATTACATGGAAAGCCCAGTAGGAAGCACTTTGTGTATGGACTCTGAGTTTGGAGGACATCCTGACTGCAGAGGGACATACTGGGGTGGGTTTGGCTTTAGGGTCTTCATGAATTGGCAGGCGAGAGATTGACTAGAACTGTCATCCCATGAGACTTCTGACTGGGTAGAAGTTTTTTTCCAAATGGGTCTCCAAATGGCAAGTTGTTGCCAGCTGTTTGCAAGAAGGTTTTGCTATTTGCCAGGTGGGCTCCTCTTGAATCTGACTTGAACCCTAAGCACACGGTAGACAGCTCTCCTCACACACAGAATGTTTCAAGAGATCTCAAAGAAAGCAGCAATATCTCATCTGGCTTTACCTTGGACATCTTACTCCACTTGATTTCTTCATGTGACTAGGACCTTCCCAAAAATCTGATGCTGTGTACAAAAGATGGATATGGAAGTATCCCAAATGTCCAATAGGCAGATGAAGAGGTAAGGAAGTTGTGGCATTATATACACACACAAAAGAATAGTATGTAGCTGTAAGAAAAGATAAAAGACTGAAGTTACCTGGATAAAACTGGAAAATATTATGTTCTGTAAATATGAGGGAGAAGAAAAGAAATCCTGGAATGATGTCACCACATCAGTGGCACACAGAGAGAAACAAGAAAGGGGAATGGAAACGATCAGATGATGGCAAACCTTTGGCCATGGATACCAAAACAGAATATCAAGTAAGAGCAGAGGTGGGTGGAATCAGAGGGAATTGTAAGATAGATTGTAAAAAGGTAACATAGGAGGGACAATAATTGTGGGTACTTGGACACTTTTGATGGGGTGGAGGAGGTAGATGTTACTCATCTGTGTAAATGATCAGCATCAACATTATTGAACACATGTGGCCCAAACTAAAGTAACTCAATGTAAAAAGAAAATAAGTTTATCAGGGGTTAGGGTAGGCGTTATAGGAAAAGACCATGGGATATAGAAACATTATATGCCTAAAACTCAGTTACTATAAGCTTGTAAATAAATTGTGTAAATATTGGTTTTTTGGTTTTGGACCACTCTTAGTGGTGCTCACTGGGTTACTCCTGGCTCAGAAATAGTTCCTGGCAGGCTCAGGGGACCATATGGATGCCAGGGATCCCCCCACAGGTTGGCCATGTGCAAGGCAAATGCCCTACTGCTGTACTATTGCTCCAACCTCTAATAATAATGTTTTTTAAAAGTCACATTTCAACGTTCATTCTTATCTCTCAGCTGCGTGCTTGGTGGTCATCGATGCCAGTTGGTATTCAGGGGACCATGCTGGAGGCATCTTGTGACAACTGAAAATTCCATGTCCCTCACTAGAGCCTCCTTTTTAACAGGTGCTGAATGAGGGAATGGAAGCCAGGAAACAGCCTACCTGGCTCATCCTTTTGTGTTTTTTTTTTTTTTTTTTTTTGTTATTTTGCTCAGCCACTGGCAGGTTTGATTTCCCACATGATGAACCTGGTTCCAGAAAGATCCAAGAGCCAGTGGAGGGTAGCTGAGCTAGGATTCAAACCCAAGCCTGTATCTTCTAAAGTGTATGCACTCCCACTGTTTCCTGGGCAGCCTATCCAGAGTTAAAGGCCATCCTCACTGAAGACATCCCCTCTGGTATTGGTAAACAGGGTATTGGCAGATGCTCATTTTTATGATGAGGAACCTGAGGGCTACTAAAACTTGAGTGATATGGTAGTAGCTAGGTGCATGGACTAACCACTAAAATCCAGTGTTCCTATCCTAGTTTTCTACCCATTTGACCTTACAATGGAGGTGACTGAGGTAAGAGCTTTTTCCAATCTTTGCTGGAAGGGATGTGGTGGATGCGTGAGGTGTTGTGTTCTCCCTTGGGGCATGGAGGAGGGATGGAGGGGACAGGATCACAGGTCAGAGATTAGGGCAGAGAAAGGCCCAGGAATGACTGGGGAGGCTTCCTAAGCCCAACCCTACCTCAAGGCAACTATCGGCTAAGGCCACACCCTGTACCTCCACTTCACCTTCACTGCTTCAGCCCACACAGAACGTAAGTCCACTGCATATCATAATCTTTTTCTCAGAAAATCTCACGGAGTTACACCTGGTGCCTGGTCCCGCTTGTGTCCAAATCTAACAGATAAGGAAAACTAGATGAAGGTCTCACTTTCCTTCTTTGCTTACTATGGTGGCACTGCCTGCTGGCAAACCCCTTCTCTTGTCAGGATGTTTACCCCAACACCATGTTCCTTCTCAGCCTCCCAAGTCTCATGTGGATTGTTGGTTTATTATTATTCTTTTTATTAAATATATGTTTTTTTATTTAAGTAACATGATCATATTTGGGTTACAGTCATAACCAGAACACCTCCCTTCACCAGTGCAACTTTTACCCCCTCCCCTTCTTCCCATCCCCTGCCTGCATTTGAGGACAGGCATTCTACTACAGTAATTTGTTTTTAAATTCAGTAAGTGTATTTTTTTCCTTAAAGGATAAGAGTAAAAAAATATAGTAAAGGTGTGATAGTGGCAATCGCCAATGTTTGCATAGGTCAGAAAAATGGAGAAAATGGAAAAAAAAAATCCTTGACCTGATTACAAAAAGGCCTCACCCCAGAAGTTTATTGCAATAAGACAGACTCTGGGTTCCAGGCATACCCAGTCTATCCTAACTCCAGTCATCTCAAGGTCCGGTGAAACTTCTTTTCACACTTTAGCTATTGTTGGTATCAGACTCTTTATATTTAAAAGACTCTGGAATTCTGTGCATTTCTTTCATCGATGTCAGGCTGATGTGGAGCATCCTCTAGTTTCAGCATATCATTAAATGCGAAGCGATCTGCCCTGCATGCAGACTGTTGCCTGAGTTGCCTGGGTGTTGGGAGCCACTCTTTGGAGTAAGTCAATGCCCAAAGCAGTGGTAGGTCTTCCTCTGGTAGAGGTTTGGATCCTGGTAATGTTAAAGACAATCTGTGGTTGTTTCCATAGATGGTTATCCATTGTTATTATTATTTATTATTATCATTATTATTATTATTTGGCCTTTTGGGGTCACCAGCAGTGCTCAGGGGTTGCTTCTGGCTCTGCACTCAGAAATCACTCTTTGGCAGAACTCCCAGGGGACCATGTGGGATGCGGGAATTGAACTGGAGTCCATCTGGGGTTGGCTTCCTTCTATGATAATCACTTCAGCCCCTGTTGGTTGATTCTTTGATACTTCCTGAACACCCAGGGGAGGGTCTTCCCTGAATGCCAACTACACATGTGCGTTTTGGGGCTCAGAGCCACAGAACCTCTAAGGCTTTGGCATGAATGAGGAGCTGGAGGCATCTCAAGCTTCTACTGAGCTTCCACCAGGAACAACCTCTTGAGATGAAGAGTGAGAAGAGTCTTGTGCCTTCACCACAGTGGGACTGGGAGGAACTGGGGTAATCCTGGGGACATTCTACCATTCTTCTCCTGATCCCCCTGCTGCCTGGACATCAATCTGCCCTTGGCATTCATCATCTTCCTAGACCACACATTGCCCCCTAGAGGGCATGTTTCTATTTCATAGACAGATAAATTGAGGTCAGGAAAGGAGGGCAGGTTAGTTAGCTTGCTTCTCCAATGCAGTGTTACAGAAGCCTGAAATCCCTTTCCTGTATCCCTTTCTTGCTTCAGTCCTACCCCTAGATTTTAGGCCCCACCCTCTATTTTTCCTCCTCACAAGCTTTCAGCCACTTTACATTTACCTTCTTTCTTGTGATGAGATCAATATTCTACTTTTTTGTTGTTCTTGTTGTTTTGGGCCACACCCAGCGGTGCTCAGGGGTTAATCCTGGCTGTCAGCTCAGAAATAGCTCCCCCCCCCCCCATGGCAGGCACGGGGGACCATATGGGACACTGGGATTCGAACCAACCACCATTGGTCCTGGATCGGCTGCTTGCAAGGCAAACGCAGCTGTGCTATCTCCTCCGGGCCCCAATAATCTACATTTCTGCATCTCTGGGACGGCCTGACTTAGGAAACTATGTCATCCTCTGAAAAAGAGATGAAACAACTTGGAAGACTCTCCACATCTGTATCAAAAATGCCTGGGCCCTTGGGGCCAGATAGATAGCCACAGTGGTAGGGCATTTGCCTTGTACACAGCCTATTCAGGAGCGGACAGTGGTTCAAATCTCAGCATCCCGGTATGGATGGCTTGCACTTGCTAGCCTAGGACAGACTGTGATTTGATTAAAGACGCCTAAAGATGGAGGCTGGAGTGGTGGTGCAGTGGTAGGGTGTTTGCATTGCACCATGGCTGACCTAGGACGGACCTCGGTTCGATGCCCCGTGTCCCATATGGTCCCCCAAGCCTAGGAGCGATTTCTGCAGCACATAGCCAGGAGTAACCCCTGAGAATCATTGGTGTGTGGCCCAAAAAACCAAAACTAACAAACAAACAAAAAATTCGCTGGGTCCACAGCTGCTGTGTGATGGTACCATTTCCTTATCCACCCTGAGTTTGGGCAGGCAGCTGGGGAAAGTAGCATGGCTTGACTGTAATAAATGACTGAATGAAGAATGGACTTGATCCAGGTTGGAGTAGATAGTACAGTGTGGAGGGCATTTGTCTTTTATGGGGCTGACCAGGATTGGATCCCCAACATCCCATATGGTCCCACAAGCCCTTCAGGAGTGATTCCTGAGTGCAGAGTCAGGGAGTAAGCTCTGAGCACCAAAGGTTGTGACCCCAAAACCAAATCAAACCAACCAAACAAACAAAAGCAAAAAAAAAACAACACAACAAAGAATAGCTTGGTCAAGAGCCTCTGTCAGCCAGGAGAGAAAGTTCTGATTTGGGGACAAGACTGAAGCTGTAAACCTTCCATCACCTTGGACCTGCCAATGTTCTGGGGAGCTTGAAGGGTGAGGGAAAGTCGTCTACATGTGGAAAGTGATGGAAGGGTTTGGCTGTCTGCAGTTAGGGTGGTCTTGGAGCACAGAGGTTAACAGCCCAGCTGGGGTTTAGGTGTGAGCCTGTGCACAGGCATTCTTTCTCCACTACTGGGTTCGTTTTCTGGAATGTGCTTGATAAAGAGATAGCTGAGCTTGGGCCCCATGTAGGAACTCGGCCTCCCGGATGACCCAGACAGAGGATCTCACCTGAGGGTGTGCGAAAAAAATTCTCAGAGGGAGTCCTGGTTCCCTCTGAGCTGCGGTGCCCACCAAGGTTCCGTATACCCCTTCATGCTCTGGGGAACATCTGGTTCCTTTTCCATTGGATACCTCAACCCAGAATTGTCAGTGAATCAACTGTTGTGGTCAACACTGATGGTACGGGAAGGACTTGCTCTGGGAAGGACAGGAGCATGTGGCTAGACCAGTGCTTCTCAAATAGTGGGGCACAACCCCCCGGGAGGGGGAGCAAAGCTCCGTAAAGGGGGCCGCATTTGTTTTTTTTTCTTTTTTTTCTGGGGCTCATACCCGGCAGTGCTCAGGGGTTACTCCTGGCTCCACGTTCAGAAGTCACTCCTGGCAGGCACGGGGGACCATATGGGACGCCGGGAATCGAACCAATGACCTTCTGCATGAAAGGCAAACGCCTCTATTGGGGCCGGAGAGATAGCACCAGCGGTAAGGTGTTTGCCTTAGATGCAGAAGGACGGTGTTTTGAATCCCGGCATCCCATATGGTCCCCGAGCTTGCCAGGAGCGATTTTGAGCGTGGAGCCAGGAGTACCCCTGAGCGCTGCCGGTGTGACCCAAAAAACCAAAAAAATAAAAAAATAAAAAAACAAAAAACAAAAAAAACAAAACAAAACCCCTTTACGGAGCTTTGCTTCCCCCCCCCCCAGGGTTGTGCCTTACCTCTATGCTATCTCTCCGGCCCCAGGGGGCCACATTTGACCTTGGCAAACACTGTCATAACAAGCTAAGCCCCCTGTTTATGTCTCTGTATGTGTCTGAAGCTGAGAGTTGCTGTGTCCTGCTTCAAACCCCCGCTTCGAAAAGTTCTGCATTGCAAAACGTGCTCATTGTAGCCATTCATCCAGACATCACCTCTGATGAAAAAAATCAGCTCATATAATTTTATATATTTTTGTTTTGCAGGTTAAAGTTATTTACAGTAGCGCGGGGGGGTTGCGAAAAATGTTTTCTTTTTCCTAGGGGGGCATGACAGAAGATAATGGAGAAGCACTGGGCTAGCCCCACAGATGTGTGCTAACTGCATACAGACACCAGCAGGTGCACACGGACCAGCAGCCCACACACAACCCAACACCCCTGACACCTCTCTGCAAAACGGAGACACACACTCCAGGGCATATAGGTTCTCTGCGGCATTTCTGCTTGCTCATCCATACGTTCCTCCCTGTTAGCCCCCAGGCAGGCTCAACTCTATGACCCTTTGAATCAGCCAGAAACCTCTCGATGCTGGTTTGCCACCTCTGGGAAAGCTCTGGGAAAGCTGTTTCTGCAGTTGCTAGGAAATCTGGAAGAAAGCAATCAGACTCTCTTTCCTCTCCCTCTCGGATACACATCCCTACAACTCCTCTGGGGAGTGTTTTATTTTATTTTTTTTCCCCCTGACTTTCTCCCCCAGGACTTGTTCCTGAGTCCCCACTTTTCTCCTGTTTGGTGAGAAGAGAGGGGCGGGGACCCGGTGGGGAAGCTGGCTGGCTCGCTGCTGCCCAGCAGAGCTCTTGTCAGAAGCCGCTTCGTCCGACTGTTGCTATTGATTATGGCAAGATTGTGTGTGGCTAAGAGCTCCTCGGAGCCAACTGGTATATTAAGCAATCATTTCTATAGCAGATGACATAACTCCCCCGGCATCGGTTCGTCCTAATGGGCCTGGTATTACTCATGTGCTAATTGATTGGGCACGGAGGGAAGAAAAACGAAATTCACTTGTGAGGCGATTTTATGGCAGAGCTCATAACAGAGGTAATTTGCTGAAAATGTTCAGTCCCGCTCCGCTTATGTAAGATCATCTGTGTTCTTGTGTTTTATCTCCTGCACGGTGCGGGAAGCTGGCCTGGCACTCGAGGTAGGCTCCCCCAGGGATCCGGGGCGCTGACAGCTCAGTGCTGTCTTCCCAGCTGCCCTTGGGGAGGGCTGACAATTAGTGCCTTCTGCAAAACCCTCCCGCCTTGGGGGTGGCTTTCAAACCCTCTCAGCGTCTCCTGTTTAAAAAAAAAAAAAGGAAGGAAGGAAAAAAGCTCTGTCGAAGGGCAAAATAGTTATTTTCGGATCAGCCATTGAGTGTTACAAAGGCTTGTTCAGAGAGTAAAGAATGAAGGAGGGATTATTGTTATTTATTTTTTTTTAGAGGAAGAATATTTTGCCTGCAAGAGGGAAGGATGAAGAGGCTTGAAGAGGCTTGTAGGCTCCCTTCTTCTTGATCTCTCCTTTTCCCCCTCTGGCCTCCTTGCCCTCCCCTTTCTGCTTCACTACACCCCTCCTCTCTCAGAAGTGGTCCTGCCTGGCCAGACAGACACAGCCCTAGGGAAGCCTTGGGCCTAGCTTGGCTCTTTTCCATCTGTGTGGGCAGCTCCCTCCTTGTCCACACTGTCCTTCCTCCTGGAGGCCAGGCTCAGGTCGCCTACGCCATGTTTCCAGATGTACATGGCTGAGTGCACTCTAGCTGTGACTGAGTTCACTGTGCCTTCTGAGGACACTGCTCTTCCCCCAACAAAAGGATGTTTTCTGCAGCAAAGCTGGAAGAATTGCACTCAGCTCTGAACTGTGTTTCCAGAATCAAGGCAGTATGATCCAGGCTTTTCTGGTGGTTCCTAGAGTGTGTGATATGAAGGTACTGAGGACCATACTGTGTTGATCTTCCCAGGTGGGGTAAGCATGGATGAAGCCTCCAGCATGAGTCTGGAGTAATACTTCCTCCTTTTGCTCATGGTCAGGTTTCTGGTTCAATGATCTAGAAGTTTCTACGAGCCTGTGAAATCCAAGAGACTTACTATGGATCTGGTGGACCAGTAGGTCCCAGGTAGCCTAAAAGGCTCCATGAGGCATGTGCAAACCAGTCGGGGTGAAGCACATGATTGACTCTTTAGCCTTTAGCAAGACCCCTTTCTACATCCTGCTGATAGCTTATTTCATTTCCGACCCTTTTGATTCAGAGCCTCTCTGTTTGTGGCTGACCATTTTGATTCTCCATCCTGTATTGTTTGAAAGTCCTGGAGGGGTTCTTCTACCTCGAAAGGCCCTTTCCAGGTTCGTCCATAGGCTCAGCCTGTTCCTTCAGGGGACCAGCTGTATGTGGGAATCTGAAATATTCCCAGAGGCTAACCTGGAGAGAGCACCCCTCCCTTTCTGAGCTCTTTTAGCTGTACCCCCACTCATCATCTGGAGGGGACTCAGGACACTTGGTGCTGTGGAAAGCTCCAAAACTGGATCTCAGCTCTCTTAAGCTCTTCTTCCTCTGCCTCAGACCCTTAGAAGACAACTCAAAAATCTATCACCATGATACTATCTTCTGGCAGATGGACAGACTTATTCAGAATCCATCCAGCCTCAGTTTCAAGGATGCCCAGCTAGGCAGTACTGAATTGCCTCAGACACATTAGTCGGAGATGTGATGTGCAAAGTTCAGAAGAGAACTTTTCTTTCCTAGAAGGGCAGACAGACAGCAGTGAACACACGTAAGGAAAGGATGGCGTATGGAGCTTGCTGGATCTCTTTTATTTTAAGCCCTGGGCTGGCCCACTTGAGCCTATTTCTCAGATGGCGAAACTGATTTCTAGGCATAATGGACTTGGACTACAGTTATACAGCTGGCTCAAGCCATCATGCAATCACTCACTCACTCAAGCTCTGGCTTTCCTTTATCTCTACAGATCAGTAGGGGAAACCTGCCTAGTAGAGGGCTGATTTCCTGCATGCTTATGAGGTGATCTCAGAAACTACTGAGTCCAGGGGACTTACTTTCAACAGGAGGTGTCCAGGCTCTTCGGGGACAATTGAGTCTTCCATGTTTCAATGTAAACAGTTGAATCTTCCAGATAAACACAATGAAGAATTTTGTGAATCATCTTGGGGATAGGGAGAAGGATCATGTGATCCCAGAAGCTTCTCAAATGCTGACTAGAAACCCTTAGCAAATTTATTTTCCTACTATCAAGTGGGGGATTGGGAAAGGTGGAAGGAACATTGACCTTAGGGGGTGAGGTGCCAAGCTGTGGCAGCATTGTTAGGTGTTTCAGGCCTGTGGACCTTGTGGGAGGAGGTTTTCTCAGATTTCAGCATAATTGCAGCAGCCAGGGCAGGCCTGGGCAAGACCCAGCTCTCCTCTGTGGCTTGTCACTGGCCCGAGGCTTCTGGTGGGAGCTGGGGGATTAAGGGGGGGGGGGTGTGCAAATGACAGGGAAGCACAGAACATCCCAGTGTTTCAGGCAGAACAGAGGAGAGTGTGGGAGCAAGAGGGGGAGTTGCTGATTTTATCTGGGCCTGGATTTCCCCATCCCTAATTACCCTGTGATAATTAATAGGTCTAGAACATTTGCCTTGGAGCCAAGCTCAGTGAGCAGTGAGCAAGGAACAGAGGGGTGTGATTGCTTAATCAGTGTGGGGGGGGGTGGTGGAGAGGGGGGCAAAGAGGCAGAAGGGGCAGCCTCCTCTGAGGGTTCCTGGGACCTCTGTATTGCTTCCATTTTCAAGAAAATTACTTGCCTCAAGGCCCATCTACCTGAAGTGTTACCACTGCAAGCACATGATTTTTAGGGACCAAGATTGCTCAGGGTAGGTGTGAAAAGCCATTTCCCCCCAGGCAGGGCCATGCTGTGGGCTGTCCTCAGTGACCAGTGTAGTAGATTTCAATGGCTCTGCTTGAGGACAAAGATAGTTCCCAGGAGGGGGGTGAGAGAGAGGCAGGAACAGGAATGGGGTTAAGTGCATGAAACTGGGAATCAGGCTGAACTGCACTATTGAGTTTGTTATTTGTTCATTTTGGAGTGACATTGGAGGCATTTAGGGATGCTCTTGACTCTGTGTTCAGGGGACCCTACTGGATGCCAGGACCGACTGGGACAGGCTGTGTGCAAGGCAAGAGCCTTATCAGCTGTGTCATCTCTGGTCCTCACTTTTTGTTTGTTTTGGCTTTGGGCTACATCTGGCAGTAGTTAGGATTTACTCCTGGCATTGTGCTCAGGGATGACGTCTGGTGGAGCTCAGAGGACCATACACAGTGCTGAGGATCAAACCTGCGTTGGGCACAAGCAAGGCAAGGGCCCTGCCCTTAATGTTATTGCTCAGCACTGGTCCCCACTTTTTTTTTCTTTCATGATTTCTGTTATGGGTACAGAATCCTTTTATTTCTTTTTCCCAGTCCTTTCCTTTTGTTGTTGTAAGGATGGGTCCCACCTGCCTATGTAGTACTTGAGTGCTTAGCTGCAGAGTTGATGGGTTTGAGCACTTCCGCTATAGTGCTTCTATACCTGCCAGTGTCCTAAAGACACTATGAGAGACAGCAATGCTAGTGCACTTAGATGGACCCCCCAGACCCTGTGCATGTAAATGGCATCAGGGATTCAGCTAGAGTTCTCATATTTGCATGGCAGGGACTGTAACCATGTAGCAGGTCCCCTAGGTTTTCTTTTGTGGTTCTTTTTTTTTTTTGGGGGGGGGGCACAGCCAGATGTGCTCATGAGTTACTCCTGGCTCTATGCTTAGGAATCACTCCTGGAAGGCTTGGGGAACCAATGGCATGCCAGGGATTGAACCTAGGTTGGCTGGTACAAGGCAAATGCCATACCTGCTGTTCTATCACTCCAGCTCCTCCCTTGGTTATGTGTATGTGTGTGTGTGTGTGTGTGTGTGTGTGTGTGTGTGTGTGTGTGTAACTTTATGTCTTTCCTTTCTGTGACCCTGTGCTTTATGGCCCCAAAGGGAGTGACAGCACAGAGTTACCCCCTCACTCCAGCCCCAAGAGAAGCTGCAAGGAGGTCAGTGTGAGGGAAGGCTAAAGAGGGAACACCAGGGCTTGGGCAAGAGGAAGTACCAGGATCGGTTACTGTCAACATAGATAAATTGGAGTGGGGTGGGGAGAAAGGACAGGTATGTTTGGGACACAGAAAACTCACTTGTCGCCACTCCATCCATCATCAGCCTGCCTTAATGCTCCTATCACTGAGCAGCTCTTACATGCAGGCAAAGTGCTTAATACAGACATCCTGAACCATGCATGTATGTGTGAGCATTGGTTTGTATTTTTGAGGGTATGTATGTGTGCATAAGGGTATATGCGCACACATGAGTTTGTGTGTATGCATGAATGTGTGTACATGTTTGTGTGCATGGGTTGTGGGTGCACACAAGTATTCTAAAAGTGTGAGTCACTCCACCCAGATACCACCATATCCCAGAGGCCCCTGCAACTCTAATCTCTAATCTCTGAGCTCTTCGGGATCTGTGGAGTTGAGTTGAGGCAGCTGAGGCTGCAGCTGTTTGGACACACAGCTGGGGACAGGAGCTGAGTGCAGCTCAGTTTTCTGGCTCATTGACCTTATGATTCTGGCCCATCCTTCCCTCCCTGTCCCATGTTTTTTAGCTGATATGTGCTGGGGAAACAGGGCCTAACCTCTTATAGACAGGGACAAGGCCTGTTGGGGTGCAAGGGTAGCCTTTCTGCCCCCACTTTTTCTCTGTGCCTTCTGCACATTTCTTTCACACTTCCAGAAACCCTTCTTTGTTGGGGAGAAGGTGTACAAGGCAGTTCTCAGAACTTACTCTTGGCTCTTCACTCAGGGACCACTCTAGGGCTCAGGGGACCTTATGAAGTACTGGGGTCAACAAATCTGGGTCAGTCACATGAAAGGGAAGTACTCTCCAGTTCTGGCATTGCTTTTTGTTTGGTTTGTTTTGACTTGTTTGTTTTGGGGCCACTACCTAGTGGTGCTCAGGGTTTACTCTTAGCTCTGCACTCAGAAATTACTCCTGGCAGGCTCAGGGGACCATAAGGGATGCCAGGGAATGAACCCTGATAAGCCATGTACAAGGCAAATGCCTTTCTGCTCCACATTGCTTATTTTTAAATTAAAAAAATCTCTTGCAGGAAGGTGTGAAACAAAAGATTGAAGTGTTTTAGCTGCTATTCCAATCTCTCTTCCATAGAACTTCTATCAATATTATTTTGTTGTTGTTGTTGTTTTTTGGGCCACACCCGTTTGACGCTCAGGGGTTACTCCTGGCTATGTGCTCAGAAATTGCCCCTGGCTTGGGGGGACCATATGGGACGCCGGGGGATCGAACCGCGGTCCTTCCTTGGCTAGCGCTTGCAAGGCAGACACCTTACCTCCAGCGCCACCTACCCGGCCCCCAATATTATTTTTTAAGGAAAAGTGAGAGTAGACAACACTACTAATATTTCTGTGTCTGCAAAATGCTCTATTGAGTTACACACAAAAGGTCACAGAATATCCATCTGCTAAGTATGACTATCTTCATATCGAGGTATTCTTGCATGCTATTTCATCAATACCCACATCCTGATATTCAAACTTCTCTCTGTTTTCGACTATATTGTTCATTATTTGCTGGTTTGAGCAGTATTTGACCAATCAATCCATTATGAATCGGTTCACTTTTTTTTCTCTCAAATAAGAACTTGAAAAATTTCAATTGCTTTTGTGAACTTCTCTTGGTATTCTTTTGTGAGTCTCAAGGGATAGTTATTAAAGCTCTGACCTTAGCCTAGAGTTGTTGATATCAAGTAGTCTTTGCAGTCTAACATCCTAGATGCATAATATAACAATATCAGGACCAGTAACACATCTTTCCCATCCTCTCGTAAGGCTGTCTGTTGCTGCACAAAGGCTGCTTACATTTTATTAACAATGCTAAGAAGGAAGCTCTAGAATTTTCCCCTTTTGGAGGAAAGGAAACTGAGACACAAATGGGTCAAGGTGACCCAGGAAGCAGCGGGGCTTGATCTTCTGAGGCCTCTCTGCATGGCTTGATGATGGCCATCTCTTCCTCACTCTGTATCCACTTCTCCTTCAGGCAAAAGGCTTCATTGCTTTAGGAACCATCTTCATGACCCTCTTGAAACCTAACCCACTCTTTGAAACACACTGTTTTTAAATAGAGAGTTTTTTTTTTCAACCCACAGGTGTGAAGACATACATATTTGAAGGCTGATTGACTGTAACCCATCACAGCAGTGAGTGTCAGGGAAAGGCAGGAGGCCATGTTCACTGTCATTCTAGGTGAGGGTGTGACAGAGGGAGTCCAGCTGTACTAGCTATTGAGCTATTGAATTAAGGAAGAATCACATGCCATAAATGGAGTCACTTCATAGGATATCTTCAGCAACTTTCAGGCATCCACTAGCTACATCCCCACCCTGTCTAGTTTCAGAATATTCCATCAACCCCCCCAAAGAAAGCTGTGCCCAAAATACAGCTCTGATTTTTGGTTTGTTTTGTTTTAGGGCCACAACTAGTGGTAGTTAGGGCTTATTCTTTTTTTTTGGGGGGGGAAGGGGGTCACACCCAGCAGAGCTCAGTGGTTACTCCTGGCTCTATGCTCAGAAATCACTCCTGGCATGCTCGGGGGACAATATCGGATGCCGGGATTTGAATCACTGTCCTTCTGCAGGCAAGGCAAACACCCTACCTCTATGCTATCTCTCCATTCTCCTATTCTTGACTTCACTCAAGAATCATGCCAGGCAGGGTTCAAGGGACCATATGGAGTACTGAGAATTCTGTGAAAGGTATCGACATTGGTGGCTGAGTAATGTACACAGTCTCTGGTTTTGGGGAACCTTTGTGCATTATAATTTATATATGTAATGTATAAGTGTAATATATCCACTTTAGAGGTGCCATTCAATGGCTTTTTAATAGGTTCGTGGAGTATATTCAATCATCACCATAACCAAACAGAAAACAGTTCCCTCCCCACCCCACACCCCAAAGAAACCCAGTATTCACAAGCCACCACTGCCCATTCCAAGCTCATTCCCCACATCCAATCCTAGTCTTCGGCAAACCCAAATCTGCTTCCTGTCTGGATTTGCCTCATCTTGACATTTCTATAAGTGAAGCCAGATAGTGTGTGGTTGTCTGTGCCTGGTTCCTTGCACTCAGCACCATCTCTTGAAGGCTCCTCTGCATCATCGTACAATGCTTCACTCAATTCTGCTGTCAGTGGCATTCTATGGAAAGGTCAGCCATATTTTGCTGGCCAGTTCTCAATCCAGTGAGCCTTTGGCTTATTTTTACATTTATTTTAAAAAAAATCTTTGGGGGCCACACCCGGTGATGCTCAGGGATTACTCCTGCTATGCTCTCAGAAATCACTTCTGGCTTGGGGACCATATGGGACACTGGGGAATCAAACCGCTGTCTATCCTAGGTTTGCACATGCAAGGCAAGCATCCTACCACTTGCGCCAACACTCCGACCCCTGTTTTCACCTTTTTGATATTAAACAATTTGCTCTGAAGTGTTTCTGAATGCCTTTACCTACAATTCGACACATCCAGGAAGTGACTCTGCTCCACATTTTGGTGACATGTCAAGCTGTTTTTCAAAGTGGCCAATAGTGTCCATGAAGGCTGCTGACAGGTCTTTAAATGGAAAAGAAGGGTGTGAGGAAAGAACTAGGAGTGTTTGTGCTACCAGCCAGGATTTTCCAAATCAAATGCCCTGACAGGTCACAGTCTTGCTAAGAATGAGGTAGGAGAAAGGTAGCAGATTGAAGGAAAGGTCAGCTTGGTACCCTTTATCCCTTCACTGACCCTGAGTCAACAACAGGAGAGCTGGCACTAAAATATTGGAGGAAGACACCCCCATATCTTGAAAATTTCGGCCAGCTCCTGAAATCTCTCCAGACTTTCAAATATTGCTAAGAAATCAAGTTAAAAGGCAGAACCTGGGGAGGTTTGTGCCCCTTTCACTCCTAGAACAGCAGAGAAGGACCCTGTACAGAATGTCACAGACTGGCTCCAATGTCAGCAATGTCAGCAGAGGCCATGGTGTGAAGTGGGAGTCGAGGAATGTCACCTAGGCCCTGGGAACAGGTTTCCACTGGGGAAGAGGTAGGGTCAAGGTTTGGGCCAGTAGGAAGCTACTTCAGCTGGGTCAATAAACAATAGCTTCACAGGGAAAGTTAGATTCCCCAATGCATTTACTTCCAAATCTCCTTCCTTTCTTCCCTCTTCCCTATCAATCTCAAGTGCAAGAAACAAATGATTTTGGTGCTTTTGCCCGGTGCATTCCTTCCATAACTTCACCAAAAGCTCCCAATAATCTCCATTTTTCATGGTCTCTCATCTCCACACTGCAACACATATGTAGCAGTGATGCACACACTGATTTCCTAATGGCGGAACTCCTAGCAAATAGCTGGGTGCGAAGACAGCTGGTGAGAAGGTAAAGTTTGTTTTTTGCCCAGCTCTGCTCCTTCCAAAGGCTTCTCTGTCCTTTCTGAGACCCCTGTGCTCTGTCCCACACTGAGAAGCTGCCACCTGCCTCCTGTTGGGACCTGAGTATTCTGTGAAAAGGCAGATGCCTAACATGGCTGCAGTATTCTGTGAAAAGGCGGATGCCTAACATGCATCCTTTCACTCCCTCCCCACCTCAGCTTCTTGCTTCCCTCTGCTCAGCGTTTTCATGTCTCCTCACCCTCCCTCCATGTCCTATGTTTTGGACCTGCTTGCTTCAGGAGAACCATAAAAGTCCAAGGAGATTTGGTTTATCTGCCGACATATAACACGTCTGTGTTCATTTTTCAAAAGCTGATGCCCTGGGCCCGCCTGGATCCTGGAGAAGGCCAGCCTCATACAAGCCAGTGGGGACCAGCCTTGCTTCACTGCCTCTGCTGGTGCCCCTGGCAGGCAGAGGGCAACCCCCCTGCTCCCCTCTATGGTTTGCTCATGAATAATGGAGAAGCCTTCTTCAGACTGGGGGCCCTCTCCCCCCACATACCAGCTCCCAGTTCTGATATATTTGATCCAAGATGGTATAATTTTTCACCTAAATGTGAATGCATTTGCGAATTGATAGAAAATAGTTCTCGCTCTGGTGATATAATATAGGGCTGCCCTGGTCTTGGCTGCTATTTTGATTGTGACTTAAATGGATGAGGCCATCAATAATTATTTTATTGAGCAGACACATAAAAAATGACACTCCAGTCGTTTCCCTGACACAGCCTGGCGGGTGCGGAGGCCCTGCTCTTCCGGCAACCCTGGGCTTGCTGAGCACAGGCTGCTCCTTATCCATCTGGAACCTTTTTTAGGTCTCCAGATCTAGGGAGGGTGGGAGGCCCTGGGGAATGGGGTAGGACACTAGGCAGTAGCTGGAAAGGAGAGCCAGACATCATAAAGCTTGGGGGTTTCTGCACCATCATGCTTCATCCAAGGCCACAGAGTCCCTATTAAGTGGAGGAGGAGAGGGAGAGAAGAGGAGAGGCTCTGAGGGAGTTAAAGGGTACAGAAGATTCCTTAATTTGTTGCTCCCCAAAAAGAAATCACCCCAAGAAGCTTCCCAAGCCATCTTTAGTTGTGTTTGGGGGCACAAAACCCACCTCTCCAATAATCCCAAGATGAAGGTAGGTAGAGGAGAGATAGAGACATGAGCCCCATAAACCAGCAAGAATACAGGGCCAAACCCTACTTCCCTGCCTCTGGGAGGGGAGATCTATTTATATGCTGAGGGAAAAAAATAATCCCTTCACTTTGAGGGTTCCATCTTTGTCTGGGGGAGCACAGGGCTTAAATTTAACCCTGATTTTCCCCCCTTTATACATATGCCTTTTTGACTAGTATTTGCTTAATATATTTTTTGAAATCCACCAACATTTTTAACCTAACCGCATCCAGGCAATAAATCCACAGGCCGCGTTTGATGTGTCCGTTCTCGTCATCATTCCAGAAGTAAAACACAGCTCAAATAAAAACACGTGTGCCAGCAGGTATCAGGAGAGCCATCTGTAAAACACCAGGATCTGTGGGCTCGAGAGAGGCGAATGTGAGCCAGGAAGAAAGGAACAGTGTGATAGCCATTGAATCCTCCTGTCATCTGCTGCCCTACCCCCGAGCAGCACAGGTTCCCTTGCAGACAGTCCAACAGGCTGTTAGTGGTAGATGTGAGTGGAGGTTGGGGTAAAAGTGTCTTCTGGGGGCATTTGGGGGTCTAGAGGTTTCCCTCAGTCTATGAAGCACCCCCATGCACCAGGTTTTAATTGGGGAAACTGTTACCTGTTTTCTTTCTGAGTTCTGCCCTGTAGGAGGTGCAGCTGTACTCTGGCACCAATTAGAGAAGACAAATACACAGGACTCAAAATCTTGTGTATCTTAAGCATCAAAGACTACGGTGTAATGGCCAGAGGTGGTAAGAGGGAACCAGCCAAGGAGCACAAATGCCCCAGAAACCTCCATGTGCCTGCACACTGACCTAACTCAGGGCACAGGTTCAGGGCTGAGTAGACCTGCTGAGCCCAGAATCCCAGAAAACTGAGGCTGAGAAAATTCTTGGGTCACTGGTGATTTCCCCAGAGACTGGGACCTTCTATTTCCTCATAGATGCAGCTTAGCTCCCAACCCTACAAATGGTGGGAGTTGAGCAAGCTGCGGACCAGGCCTCTATGTGCCAAACTCAGCTGAATATTCTGTAGAGGGTTGAAGGGTGGGAGTTTTGGGTATCTCAGACTTGGAGGAGATCAGTACATGCATAGCATGGCGAATGCAAGTTGGTTTCTGGGGTCTGAGCACCCTATCAGTGCCCAGTGAAAATGAGAGTAAGGGGATTTTGCTGTGCGTGACTGCAGATGCCCCTGGAGGCTAGACTTAGCAGGCACCGAATGGTGGGCTTTTATCTGCCCAAAGTGGGCTGACTGACTGACAGCTGGCCAAGTGTGCATAGTAACCAAGTCCCTTTCCTGGTGCTCCTGCCCATCACTGAGGACCTGCTTTACATACCATAGCCAAGGCCTGGCTTGTCTCAGATGTGGGAGCCCAGTGCTAGGAAAAACATAGGCACTCTCAGGCCCTGGATCCAAGGCCAGTTCTGGCTGGGAGAGGACATTCAAGCATCCTCAGACTGTGACAGGTCCCTGAGGAGATTCCTATTTGGGTGAATTATGTTCCTAGCAGACTTAGCAGTCTTCACTCAGCTTCTTGATGGGGAAATCAAGCTCTGGACATGTGGGAGGCAGAGGAACAGCCCCCAGCGTGGGCTCTGGGCTTTCTAGTGCTTAGAGATCAAAATCTCCCACCTGGCCTGTGAACACAAGAACTGGTTTCCACCCCCTCTGAATGTTGGGGTTCAGTAAGATGAGGTGCAATTTGTTACTTTATGTTTCTAATAGACTCCTGTGTTCATGGATTGGCTTGAAAAAAAAAAAACTGAACTTGCAAGGCCTTAAAGAAAAAGAAGCTGGATCACCGGAGCTGTCTATGGATGCTGGAGACCCACATGACCTGGCAGGAGACACTCCATCCCTGGTGGTTGTTGGGTTCTTGGGGGCACTCCATACGACTGGCTGGGCCTGATGAATGACGTTCATTTCAGCAGCGCCTTGCAGGCTGGAATGCGCCTCTCCCCAGGTCGATGGGGTTTTTATTAACCGCTTTACTGTCACAGTTTCAAAAATCAATCAGCAATGCCTGCGGAGGCTCATGGGGATGTGAGGGCTAAGGCTTGAGGCGGGAATAGAGCAGAGCCTGCTGGACCCAAAGTGGGTCGTGTGAGGGATAGCCAGAGAGGGTGGCCCTCTCTGCATGGAGCTGCTGTCCTTGCCCTGAAACCAGAGCCCATCTCCCTGCATTTTCTCCCTCCCTTCCTCCCTTTCTCCCTTCCTTCATCCCTTCTTTCCTACCTCTTTCCTTCTTTCCTTTCTTCTTCCTTTCCCCCTTCCTCCCTCATGTCCTTTTTCCTTTCTTCCTCCCTCCCTCTCTTCCTCCTTCCCTTCCTCCCCCCTTTCCTCCCTCCCTTCCTCCCTCCCTTCCTTCCCTCCTTCCTTCCTTCCTCCCTTCCTCCCTTCCTCCCTTCCTCCCTTCCTCCCTTCCTCCCTTCCTTTCTTCCTTCCTTCCTTCCTTCCTTCCTTCCTTCCTTCCTTCCTTCCTTCCTTCCTTCCTTCCTTCCTTCCTTCCTTCCTTCCTTCCTTCCTTCCTTCCTTCCTTCCTTCCTTCCTTCCTTTCCTCTTGATCACGAACTTCATTTCAGTTTTCCTTGATTTTCAGTGGTGTGAAAATAAAACTCAAAGCCTCAGACATCCCAGACATTCTCTCTACCCTGCCAATGAAGTCAGGTAACAATGACGAAGTGTAAAAAGAGCCCATGATTTCCCAACTGTGTTTCAGGGGAGGGCAGGGGGCTAGTATGTGCCCCCTGCTTCTATAGACATAATCCAAATACAAGTAGAAAATAAAAATCTGCTCTTTAAGCCCCATCCTGGAGATAAACATACAGATCTAAACAGATCCAGATAAGTCTGTCTGTGAGGGTCTCCAGAAAGCAGCGCCTGGGACGAGGCCTTCTGGACTCACAACTGTTCAGGAGCTACAGTCCTAGAGACATTTGGGGTTGGGGTAGGAGTGACAGAAAGGCCTAGATGGGAAGGTTTTACTGGACCCCAAGGGATGATCTCTTGAGACACTTGAAAATGTGGTTTTCAGGAGAAATGTAGTAAGCAGTTAGCTTATAGGCCCTGTGTCTCCAAATGATTATGCTTGCTTTAAGGAAGGGGCCTGTTATAGCTGGTTGGGTATGCCCGGGCAATCATGTGGTGTCCTGTGGTGAAGATATCAAAATATACTAGAGTCCCCCAGGGAGGGGAAGAAGCAGCAGCTACAGACATGAGGTAAGGGGATCTTACTATGAAATGGGAGGGACTTGAGGCTGGAATGGGAGAGAGGTAAGACAGAAAGGTATAAAGGGTGTGCTGCAGGTATGTCTCATCTGTAGCACAAAGCCCTTTCTCATCTTCCTTCTACCCTGGCCCTCTTCTGAAGCAAGCACAATTTTCCTGTGAGATCTCACTTCCAGTGAGATTCTATGCTCAAAGAAACATTCACATATTCACTATACCTGGCAAAGGAAATAATGCACTTAAGTACAGGTTTTTCAGGAACACAAATGGGTCGTCCCAGCTTACATGAATGCTCCTCAAGAACATTCATTCTAGGTCTATCTCTTGCATTTGAATGGAATCACAGCACTTCATCCTATTTATCTTCCAGACTGACAACCTAGCATGCTGCTAATGGGCATTTAGTATATTTCTAATCTCTCCCTCTTCAAATCAAGAGAGTAGAAAAAAAATTTAGGTGAAAAAAAAATTCCTCCTTTTACCTAAGTCATTTTGTGAGTCTAGAAATTCAGCTGTGAGACCTGGAAATGAAATCCTAGGTCAGGAGGGAGAAGAAATGGGAACATTGGTAGAAGGCAAGGGACACTGGTGAATCGATTGTTGCTAGAATATTGCATGCCTGAAACCCAAACATGAATAATTTTGTAACTCTGTGACTATATTTATAAGAAATATGAGTTGGGGGGGTTGCAGTTGAGATATTGATAGCTAATGCCTGCTTCCCTCTTGGGAAAATATCTATGACAGCTCAGTCTAGGGTCACTACTGTGAGGTCACTGATGTGATAAGTAATAAATGAGACATCAACATCATTTTATTGTCTGTGTCCTAAAAGGGAGATTGAGTTTCTGTTCCTACACTTTGAAAGAACCACTTCTGTTCCTACACTTTGAAAGAGCCAGTTTCAATAAACATTAAATTTGTTGTAAATTATGAAGGTACAGATCTTTTGCTCAGTTTTTAACCTAAAACTTTAGATATAAAGCATGTAAAGTACATAAAGTACTTGAGGGTTATTTCTAGCACATTGTTTGGGGTTACCCCTACTGGTGTCAGGGGGACCATGCTGTGCTGAGGATGGAACCGGGACTTTCTGCATCCCAAGTATTTGCTTAGTCTTTGAACCATCTCCCTAACCCAGTCATAATTCTTAAGTATATACAGAGTCCTCATTTCCTTCAACAGTACGTTGTTTTATAATGTATGTTATGTTATAAGAGTGTTTAATTATTAAGCGATCTATGTAAGATATATATGGCATTATTTTATTCATGACTTTGAAGTCATAAGTATTTGAAGTCATAAGTATTCATCCTGAAAGCGATGCTTCTTCTTTTTTGTTATTTTATTTAGCTGGGGGAGTTTGGCCACACCTAGTGGTGCCAAGAGTCTTCTCCCAATTCTGTCTGCTGGTGACCCTGTATGGTACCAGGGATATAAATAGGGTTGACCACATGCTGGCCAAATGCCTTATCCCCTTAAATTAGCATTTAGCCCTCGGTGTTTTGAATAGGTACCATTGTATCATTTTTACTGCCATCACATTTTGTTTTGTCTTGTTTTAAGGTCATATACAGCAGTGTTTAGGACTGAATCCTGGCTCTGGGCTCAAGAATCACTCCTGGAGGAACTTGGAGGACCATATGTGGTACCAAGAATAAACCAGTGCACTGTTGCAAGGCAAATGCCCTACCTGCTATACTATCTCTCAAACCTCCTCTATAGCAATATTACAAAAATATAACACTCAGGCCTGGGTTCCCTGGGACCCCTGATGGATCTATGCCTTTGTCTTTGGGCATCCTTTTTCCTGTTGATGTGTGGACCAACCCCTTACCCCCTGTCCCTCTGGCTTGAGGAACAATTTAGTACATGCCTGCTGTTCAGAAAATAGAAACAGAAACTTCTGAAACAGAAAAGAGCGTGTAGGCTAGAATGGCCAGGTTATGAATCCATGTGGTTTTGTTTGTTTTGTTTTAGGGACACACCCACTGATGTTCAGTAGTGTTTGGGGGACCATATGGGAAATCAGGAAATTGAACCAGATTGGACATTTGCAAGGCAAATACCCTATCTGCTATTTCATCTCTCTAGCCTATGGGTCTGTATGTTTTTAGTATGCAAGAAAGTGACACTTTGCCCATCTAAACCAGAGACTACTGGAGAGGGTTGAAAGGCAAAGCAAATATGTACTTTGCCTTGTGGTAAAGGCAGATGGAGTCCAAGAAAACTCCTGCGGTAAAGAAATCTATTTAAAAGTAGTTATCTCCCCAAACTGACCTTCATAGCCTCTCACTCTGTCTCATAGGACTGACTCAGGGCATGAGGAAGAACCTCAGGACTGGGACTTAAGAGATGGAACACGGGGCCGGGTAGGTGGCGCTGGAGGTAAGGTGTCTGCCTTGCAAGCGCTAGCCAAGGAAGGACCGCGGTTCGATCCCCCGGCGTCCCATATGGTCCCCCCAAGCCAGGGGCGATTTCTGAGCACATAGCCAGGAGTAACCCCTGAGCGTCAAACGGGTGTGGCCCAAAAACCAAAAAAAAAAAAAAAAAGAGATGGAACATGGGGCATATTCAAGAGCAAGACCAGGGTCCATGTGCTTACTCAAAGTTTATGTTTAAGACCCTGCCAATGTATTTGGCTGGGTTCCTACAGCCTACAGCCCAAAGCTTGGTCCCAACTGAGCAGCCAGTCAGGCCAGCCTATGGGTCCAACCTCTCTATTCAGCTGAATTTTTGCAAAGGAAACTCAAACCAAGCTGGCCAATTTCAAAGCCATCCATTACTTCCATATAGCCATGGTTGGTTCCATGGAACCCACACAGAAGAGCCCACATTGCAGGAGAACTGGACACTGGTTTTGCCCCTCAGACCTCATGCTAAAGGATAAACCCTTGTCTGTCAACTTCCTCTGGCCCAGTGCATGCTCTGAGCCTCCCAACACTCAGGCCTGGGTTCCCTGGGAACCAATGGTGAATCAATGCCTTTCTTTTTGGGCATCCAAGCACTTGGCATACAAGTAGAGCCCATATCAATGACAGTAATGGCCATATTCAGGCCTCAGAGACTTTGTGCTAAGGACATGACCCAGGTCACCTCTGATGGAAGTTCACAGACCCTCCCCCCCATGTGTGTGTGGGGGGGGAGTTGGGGTGGCTTTACCTTAGCAGGTGAAGAAACTGAGCTTAGGAGACATTGGCTCACATAGCCTGAGGTTGAATGAAGGTGGTAGGATTTGAACTCTAGAAGTGGGCTCCTTCCTGACTAGAAGGCTGAACCAAGAGACCAGGAAGTAGATGCCACACAAACAGAATCGAAGCCACAATTTACAACGACGGAGCCCAAGGAGCTTTAATTAAACACTGCAGAGGACCTCAGGTTGGGTCATCTGCCCTGTCCCTGTTCCCCTCCTGCCAACTGGGGTCGCAGATCTAGCCCAGGGCCACTGGGGGCTTGGCCAAGAAGATGCCCCAGTCTGGGATCCTAGCTGTTGACAATTGCTCTGGGCAAGCTGTAAGTAAACAGCTGTGACTCTGGTCCCCAAGGCTCTGCCACCCCCATTACCTGTGTCAACACTTTCCTTTTTAAAGCCACAGAGCCAAGGTGGGGGCTAGGGGTGGGGGACTGGGGAGGGAGGGAGCTATGGCTCTTATCAGCGCTGGGGTCCTTGCATATGTAACACTGTCATATAATTAACAGTGAAGATCATTTACATTGTCGCTTAGCTAATTTTCATAATGTTTTCTTTATTATCAGAGGAAGAAATTAACCCAAGAATTTATTTACATAGCAGCCTCAAACAGTAACAGCTTGCTAATTGCCTGTTAGGTGATTAATAAGCTTACAGCAGATGTTAATGCGTCGTGGGTTCCCGTTTCAAAGGTGCTCTTGCCGCACGCTTGTGTTTTTGGCAGCTTAATTAGTGCAATAATTATGTACTTGTTGCTCCTTCTTTCCAGCAAATACTGTCAAATGCTTAAAAGATTAAAGTGAATTATATCCTGAGAACTCACTGTGCATGTGAGGAAGCCATTCTTGCTAACTTCTCTGCTAGTTCCGAAAGAGCAGAGAAGTAATACGGGGGTCTTACTTGTAAGCAGGATGCCTCATGAACCTGAGTGGTTTCTAGTCTTGGTTCTGTTCATTGCTCACAAAGAGGCCTTAACCCCTACCTTAGCGCCCTATCCACAGAAAGTGGGGTGATGCTGCTTTGATATGCATCAGAAGGGAGTGGAAACTTGGGCATCTGAGCTACTCAAGTCACATGGCAAAAAAGTGATGTGTAGGTCTTTCTGGGACCCAGCTGGAATAAAGTCAAAGTAAAAAGCCATCTAGGTGACAATAAGGAATATTTCCACTAGCAGATGACTTCCTGAGTCATGGAAGATGGTGCTATAATGTGTGATAATGACATAATGGTTATGGTCATGAAAAACATCCTTGCTTTAGCTATGCATACAGAAAGAGTTAATGCTAAAATCCATCTAGGATTCTCCTCTAAATAGTCCACCAGGGGTCAGAGAGATAGTGTAGTGTGTAGGGTACTTGCCTTGCACATGATAGACTTAGGTTCCATTTCTAGCACTATGCAGGGTCCCCCAAATACCCTCAGGAGTAATCCCTTTGTACAGAGTCAGGGGTAAGTCCTGAACAACGCTGGATGACCCCCAAACAAAACCATCAATAAAACCCATCAGGAACAGACCTCTTCTCACTACCAGCAACAAGTTAGGAGTAGCCCCTGAATACTGAGGGGCATGGCCCCAAACTCAGAAATAAATAAAATATCCCAACTTCCTAAGGTTAAGTAGTGGAGAATATGTGGAGTACATTCTATGAACCATTCCTGGTACTCTTTGGGCCCTGAACACTGCCTGGTATAACCGTGGTGACTTGAGAGCACCAGTGGGAGAGGTCTTATACTCATATATCGTCATTTGTGGCCCAAAACATACTAAAAATTCCAATCTCTTCTTAAAAATAGCATGTTTGCAGATAAAGTAACATTACAAATGGTCAGCAAAATGGCCAGCATAAATCAGAGGAAGAGATATAAACACAGAATAGTCACACTCATCTGTGGGATTTAAGAAAAATAAAAGACAGTATTGTAATAATACCCAGAGACAACAGAGATGAGGGCTGGAAGGACCAGCCCACAATAGGAAGCTTGCCACAAAGAGTGATGAGTGCAATTAGAGGAATAACTACACTAATAACTATCATGACAATGGTAGTGAGTGAGAAATAGAATGCCTGTATCAAATCCAAGCAGGGGGTAGGGGAGGAGGTAGATGAGGGGCATTGGGGTGGGAATATTGCACTGGTGAAAGGGGGTGTTCTTACAAACATGTCTGTAATTATGGTGCTTAAATAAATATATTATTACAAAAAGAAAAAGAAACTGAAGATGCAGAGATTGGAAATGATTCTTTTCCTCCACTTTTACACATTTGATCATATGCTCAATAGCAAAGTTATAATCAAGGAATGAAGTGGGTGGGAAATGCCCTAGAGAAGAGCTTTAAAGTCAGCTAGGCCTCTGTTGGCTCTATGGCCTGGGAAGGGACCTAAGAGATCCATGAAGTTACTAGTTTTTTATTTTTGTATTTATTTGGTTTGGGGCCACACCCAGTAGCACTCAGAGGTTACTCCTAGCCCTGCACTCAGAAATTGCTTCTGGAAGACTCAGGGATCATATGGGATGCCAGCGATTGAACCTGGGTTCATCCCGGGTCGGCCATGAACAAGGCAGTGCTGTGCTGTGCTGTGCTCCAGCCTTGACATACTAGGTTTTATCAGGAAATACAACCAGGTCTTTGCCTAATGCTGGATGCATGGGAAGCTTTTATTTGTCCTTATTTTTATTAAGGACATTGTATGTTGCAGCCCTATCTTTGACATGGAGGAACAGATGGATATCTCAGTCTCTTTAAAGCCACAACCTCCAAAATCCCACTACAATACCCAGTGACTTTCTGAACCCATCACACTTTTGCCCTATGGAGACTGAGGTAGGTTCTGAGCTAGCCCTGGATGATTGTGTGTGAACAACTATTTCCTGTTATCCTACTCTTGGAAACTGGTTTTATAACCCCTCAGATTCTCCCAGTCCCTGGAGCTGTGTCCACCAGGGCCTTCCCTGCCCCCGTTGCCAACTGAGGCTCATACATACCCAGAATCTGTCCTTGGAGCCAGTCCTTCCCATATGGTTGTCAGGAACACCCTTGAGTCTGACATTATTTGCCTGGGACCTAAGTTACCATTTCTCATTGATAGCAGAGGACTGTTCAAACTCTAAATGTTTAGCATTGACCCTTGTACAGCCCTAGTACCCAGAACAGACCCTAACTAGAGTAGAATGTGAATAAAGGTTTAAATATTAATTAACTCAATGATCAGGGGCCAGAGAGATAGCATGGAGGTAAGGTGTTTGCCTTTCATTCAGAAGGTCATTGGTTCAATGACCTGGCATCCCATATGGTCCCCCAAGCCTGCCAGGAGCAATTTCTGAGCATAGAGCCAGGAGTAACCCCTGAGCGCTGCTGGGTATGACCCAAAATAAAAACAAAAACAAAAACAAAAAAACTCAGTGATCAAAGCAAGGAAACATGGCTTTCCTACCCCACAGCTGCCCTTTCTTAACCTATCTAGGATGAGCACCCCTTGTTCTTTTCACTCAACTGTCCAGATTCACATTCTAAACTCCAATTAAATACCATGAGTGGTGTTACTATCTGGGATCAGATCTGTGGGGAGAAAGATTTAATCTCATCCATCCATCATCCATCCATCCATCCATCCATCCATCCATCCATCCATCCATCCATCCATCCATCTGTTCATCCACACCTCCATCAACACACCAATCCCTTCTCCCGACCCCACCCCAACATACACATAATTGCTTATGCAGTGCTGGGAATCAAACCCAGAGCTTTGCACATGCTAGATGTTCTACCATGAACCACGTTACAATTCTTTGAAGGTGATTCAGTCATGGCATCATACCCCCATATCCCCATTCAGTTCCTGTGAGATCGTTGTTGCAAACATCAGAGAATCAGACTTGTTCCTGCTGGACTGGAATGGCTCGTAAATTCTTGCTACAGCAAAAGTGCCTCTGAGAATGGAATCTGTAGAAGAGAAAAACAGAGAAGGGGCCTTGCTTCATGCTGCTGGATCCAGTCTTGCCTGAAGTCAACAATCCTGGAGCCTGTCAGATACAAGAGCTGATAAATGCCTTTAGCATAAGTCATATTCTGGGCTGGGTTTGGAGGGAAAGTTTCTCATTCGATTCAAATGACTCTAGGAATCTCTGAGTGGACATACTTGGTGAAGTGGGCCAAAGAAGCTTGCTGCAATGTCAGAGGAATGAAAAGAGATGCATACTGGGTATCAGGCTGGAGTGGAGATGAGATAAACCAGTCTGTGTGGGTTTAGCATGGGCAATAGCATAGGACAGAAATCCAGCAGAGAGACCAATGGTTTCGTCTTCAGTATCCAGAAAGAAGCTTCCAAAAGAGCCAAGAAGGGGGGCTTCTTCTAACCCAATGGGAAAGTACTTTGCTTTTCAAGGTCTCTGTTCCCAGAAGAGGTTACCTCTAATGCCAGAGGTTCCCAGAGTCTGTTAGCCCCTTGATGCAGACTTCCGGCCCAGACAGGGCAGCTGGGATGAGGTCATGGCTGGGAGAGTCTTTTATCCTCTTGCTAAGCTTCTTCTTTCAGTAGCAATTGCTGTCTTGCTTAATCTCAGAATTATCTGATTGTCACAGTCGAGTTTTCCACATTAGGCATTTAGCCAACAAGTTACTTAACCTGTAATTGCCCTTTAACGAAGCCCATCTTCAGAAAGGGATTGTCAGAGGGAAACTTGTAAACACACAGCAAGGCCCAGGACCAAGCAGGCCCCAGACGGCTCAGCTGGGCCTGACTTTGTTCTGGCGTCAGCCGCATTTGTGTGAGCTTCCGTCACTCCCAGAGCAGAGAGGAGCCAGGCCCAGCCTCTGTAGCAGGGGGTAGGCCAATCTGGGCACAGCGAGTGTTCCCACCCACCCTTGTGCTCTGGTGGGCACAGGCATCCAAACCAACACGAAGAGATGTGGGCTATCTTTTGAGATACAAGTGGAGCTGAAGGAGCAGTTGAGGAAGGAGAGTTTCTGAGGAGACCTTTGAACAGCTGTTGGCGCTAAGCCTGCGCCCCAGGGACACACAGTCCTATCTCGGTGTATCTGTAGGGCAGGAGCAGACCAACTCAGCAGCTTCATGCCCATCTCACCTTTGCATGTGTCTGTGTTCTGAGCACACTGGGATCTGGGAGGAGTCAGGCCTAAAGCTGCCTCTTTGTGCCAGGCCTCAGGTTGGCACTTTGCACCTTATCTCATTTCTCAAGCAATATATAGCTTTAAGGGTTCAGTTGTGTTTTCCTTGTTTCATATGTGAAAGATGTGAGTCCCAGGAAGCTTAAGTAACTTAGCCAGGGCACAGAGCATGTGGCAGTCAGGTCTTGGCTCCAGTTGCTCTGAATATCAAGGCAAGTCAGTGTTCCGTGGACCTGTTGGTGGTTCTCATGTCAACATCACTCTATTCTCTGTGGCTTCCTGAATGAAATTCTGCACTGTCTGGGCTTGGTCTCCAAACTGCCTCCCTGTGTAATCAGGCAGAGAAGGAGACAGGATAGTGACTGACCATGGGAGCACAGGTATGAGAGCTAGCTAATGAGATCATTTGACAAACGTGTCTGAGTTTCACTATATTTCAAAGTTTCATAGCCAGCAAAAGAACTCACAAAACATGGACCTTTCTGCAAATACCGTGGCTCTCACTAGAATCCACTAAGTGTCCCTTGAACAAAACTATAACTATTGTGCCCACATGTGACATTACCCATGTCCAAGACCGCAAGCAACACGAGAAGATTATCTATGCCGCTCATTGAAGACCTTTTATTGTTCTTTCTTGTTTGGGGACTTTTGTTTTTGTTTGTTTGTATTTTGAGGTCATACTTCATGCTGTTCAAGACTTACTCTTGGTTCTATACTTAGGGATCACTCCTGTTGAAGTTGGGGGACAATAAGGAGTGTCAAGGAACAAACACAGGTCAGCAGCATGCAAAGCAAGTGCTCTGCCCTGTCCTATGTAGTATTGCTTCCGCTCATTTTGGCTTTATTTGGGACTGTTTCTGGCTCAGGGATTGCTCCTAATGGTGCTCAGCATCTCCTATGGTGCTGAGAATGGAATCCAAATCTCCTACATGCGAAACCTCTGCTCCCGCTCTTTGAGCTATCTCTCTGGCCCCATCTAATATTTTGTTGTTGTTGTTGTTGTTGTTTTTGGCTACACTCAGCTGTGCTTACTCCTGGCTCTGAGCTCAGAGATTTCTCCTAGCAGTACTCCGGAGATTATATGGAGTGCCAGGAATTGAACCTGGCTGGGCAAGCCTCCTACAAAGCAAGCACCTTTCCTTCTATACTATCTCTCCTGCCCCACTCCACTGAATATGTTTTTTATAGAACAATTAAGTGAAACAGATTCTGAGGCTCTGTAAATGAGATGATAGGTGAAGTAAGCACAGCAGAAAACCTGTTAGTTAAAAGAAAGAAAATTCCAAAGGACTGATCGGAGCCTTGATAAGTAGAAGGATCATAAAAAGCTTGCCAGACTAGGCACTGTATGGACAAAGACACAAGCACCAGCCAGGGAGCCAAGGTCAGAGGTGAGGCAGAGGTAAGTGCTGCCACGTTGTCGGCGGAGCCAGCCTGCCATTCGAGCTGGCATAGCAAGGCTTTAATAACTCTTCTTTCCGGGCCTGATGTGCTGACCAGCGTTTTTGTGCTTATCTCTTGGGCAGAGTCAGTCTCCCACTGAGACTGTGAAAAGTGATCCTCTCCTCGGCTGTCTGAGCTCATTCAGTGAAGCCAGTTGGCCAGCGAATGCTGGGCAAAGGGTCGCTCCAAATGGATGTCGACACATTTTTGGGAGGCGTTGACGAAAACAAAAAAAATCAGTTAAGGAGACAGCTAGAAGTTCCAGTTGAGAATCAGAATTCTGCTCTCTTTCCTCTTAGCTGAGAGAGACGAGAGAGACAGAGAGAGAGAGAGAGAGAGAGAGAGAGAGAGAGAGAGAGAGAGAGAGAGAGAGAGAGAGAGAGAGAGAGAGAGAGAGAGAGAGAGCGCCTCCTTCCGAACATTGCATGAGGACAGAAGTGATGAGGCCTAAATCTGAATGAAGCTGGACTTTCGGGCCCTGAGCCCTGTCAGGTCTGTGTCCTGATGCTCTCTGCTGGCTGCGTGGCCTTTGGAGTTCCACCAAACCTACTGATGAGAACCATACTCCTCTCTCCTCTGGTCTTGCATGAGTCCTGAAGGAGGCTCCACAAAGGCTTCTTGCATACAGGAATCCCAGAGCCATACAAATAAAGATGGCTTTTAGAGTTTACTGAGTGCATCTGCCTTTCCTGTTATACCTCTTTCCCCATCAGCTTGGGACAGGAGCTGGGTTGTCTACAGAAGCACAGTGACCAGAACTGAGCCAAGCTGCATCCCCTCACTTGACTATTAGATAGGGACTCTATGAGCAGGAAAATCTGGGGCCCAGGGTTCATGGGGCCATCATAGACACTCAAGGGGGCTAAGAGGATCCCTGTTAGGCCCCAATATCTTTTGGAAATACAGGTGGCTACCCACTTCTAAACCCTTCTCCTTTTCAGTTTCTCCTGTTACTTGGTGCCTCTGGAATATTAATCAGCCAGAGGGGACTGAAGCATGAGCTTTCTCTTCGGAGAGGGAAAACGAGCATAAATGTGTCTGGTATCGTAATTCCTTTTGTCAGGGCTCTTTGAATTTCTAAAAGTGCCTTTACATTTGCTGTGTAATTTGTAGCACGCTGTAAGCCCAGCCTAGGATGAAGATGAATCCAGCTCCTAATAGAGGAGGTAGCAGCCAGCAGAACTGGCCTGTGCTGTGGCAAGTCTCATTTGTTTTTCTACTTGCTGTTTGGAGTTTGGAAAGCATGAAATTCATCTTTTGCCTTAATTTTTCTTTGTTTTGGGTTTTCTTTTTTTGGTCACACCCTGCGACGTTCAGGGGTTACGCCTGGCTAGGCACTCAGAAAACACTCCTGGCAGAAAACGCTCAGGGGACCATATAGGATGCTGGGATTCGAACCACCGTCTGTCCTGGATCAGCTGTGTGTGTGCAAGGCAAATGCCCTACAGCTGTGTTTTCTCTCTGGCTCTTTTGGCTTAGTTTTTTTTTTTTAATTTTTATTGTGACTGAAGTTCATTACACAGAATTATTTATGGTACATAGTGACAATGAATGAAGGGCATTCCCACCACCAATGTTGTCCTCCCTCCACTCCTGTTCCCAGCATGTCTCCCATATCTCTCTCCTTTACCCACCCCACCCCCCGAAACTGGTCTCCACTTTACAGCTTATTGTAGGTTGGGTATCTATTCTGTTTGGTGTTCCAGTTTGGTCATTTTTTATTTACACTACATGTTCATATGACTGGTCCTGGTATCATCCTTTTCCCCCCTCAATTTATGAGGCTGAATGATTCAAGTTATGCTATTCTGTTGGAGATAAAAAAAAAAAAAGGTTAAGGAAAAGAGAAGAAAAAATTAGGTATGGGGCCGGTGAGGTGGCGCTAGAGGTAAGGTGTCTGCCTTTCAAGCGCTAGCCAAGGAACGATTGTGGTTCGATCCCCTGGCGTCCCATATGGTCTCCCCAAGCCAGGGGCAATTTCTGAGCGCTTAGCCAGGAGTAACCCCTGAGCATCAAACAGGTGTGGCCCAAAAAACAAAAACAAAAAAAACCCAAAAATTTGGTATCAACTACTAGAAAGAAAGAAAGAAAGAAAGAAAGAAAGAAAGAAAGAAAGAAAGAAAGAAAGAAAGAAAGAAATCACCAAATAATATCCACAAGAGTGAAAAAGAAAGAAAAAAGTGGAAGAAAAAAAAGAGAAGGAAAATAATATAAAAAAAAAAACAAAAAAACAAAAAAACAAAAAAAAAACAAGACAAAACCAGAAAAAGTGCTGGAGTGGCAGGGTTTGGTGTTATCCCACCTTTTTTTTTTTTTTTTTTTTTTGTATAGGCACATTTTTTGTATTGGGGAAGGAAGGAAATTCCCGTGGCCTAAGAGATTCAGGTTTTCTCCACTCTTGGAGCATATTGTCATGGCTCCATACCTTCTCATTGCCATATCCCAGGTTTTTTTGTGGTGTCAGGAACCTTTCCACTCGGTTGTGGATGAGAAAATCAGGCACTGTAGCAAGCAATCTTGATATTTGCGCAGGTCCTAGGACAAGGTATCTTAAGATATGTATTCCTAAACATACAGATAGCCTCCCCCATCACTTTCTTTTTTCAAAATCCTTTTTTCCTTTTTTTTCTCAATTTACTTTTTTTTATCTCAGTTTTATCTATTTGTTCTATTTTTTATATATACATATTTTCTCTATCATCACCAGTTTTGGTGCTGCATGGTACAAAAACTAAGAAAACGTCTTGCCTGAGATAAAAGCTCACCACACCACAGATACTGTATGTGTAGCCTGTCATCCTTACCCGGAATAGCACCAGCAATACAAAAGGACACCATACGTTTTTGTATAAGCACAGTAAATAAGGGGAAATCATGGACTCAGACACAAGATCTTTTCTTCTAAGGATAAGAACTCACATTTTTTATACAAGGGTGCCTCCCATCCTGGACATATGTCATGTGAATACAACTCAGTCTCCACGAGATTGGACAGTGTTAGTTCATTCTCAAATCCCAGATCCCAGGCGTAGAACTGAAACAACTCCCTGCAACAACACCAGGAACTAAGCTCCGTTGGGAGATATACTTGTGCCAGTGTTAATATGATAATGAGGACAGCGAGGAAATGACAACTTGACCTAAGACCAGGAGGTCCTATCACATCACCTAACACTAAGTGGAAATCAGAAGATGTATCATCCTTTAAACTATGAAAAATAAGAGCACTAACTACAGAAAACTGACTTTGACAACCGTTTTGGGCAGAACTTACCTTGAGACCTATCCTAGGCTATAACCCAGGTCTCTTACAAAAATCAAGATTTTTTTAGTACAGAGGCCCAATTCTGACAACAGAGACTGAGCAGAACCTTTGGAACCATAATTTTCTAGACTTCGGCTTAGGGGACGAGCAAAAACATGGGGCACATGATACAGAAAACTGAACACACCAACAATGTTGGAACAGAATCAACCTTGCCTTAGTTTTAAATGGAGAAACTTAGGGGCATACTCCATGCTGAGATAGCCTGTTTCCCAGCTCCCAGGGTGGAATTTCTCTACTTTATGGGACTCTCTATCTCACTGTTTCTCTGTCTCTGTCTCCTGTCTGTCTGTCTCTCTCTTTATCTCTCTGTCTCCTCTCTCACATTTTTGAAATAAAATAATTTGTTTCAAAAAATCAAGTGAAACAAGAACCGTGGTGATGATAAGAATAAAATCTGCTTTTTTCAGAAAAGGCTTTTATAATCAGACTGTGATTATTTCAAAGGTTTAAATACTTCAGTGTCTCTTTTGTTCTTTATTCTCTGTTTCTGAAAGTGTAAGCATAGTCCTCAAACTGAACCCTCTAAAGTCCAGTGGGCTTTGACATTCTGACTTTGCATAGAATGTTAGGATATGTAGGTGAGATCAGAGTGGTAAATAAGGGTCCAGGAGAGATAAGGAAAGCTCCTTCCTCAGGGTCTCCCCAAGAGAAGATTGTGTTAAGCAGTGGATCAATGGTCTCCAAGTTCATAGAATTTGAGCCATCATTTTGCACCATTTTGTTTTCCTCACATACTCCTTTTACATACACGGAAAGAGCCCTGAGTTCATAGAGGCAGAAAGGACCACAGTTGGGTCTAAGGAAGGAGCTGTAAAATGAAAAAGAAGCCTTTGGAAGTGAATTGAAGAAAACTGAGTGTAGAGAATTGAATTCAGCTGGGGGATATCTGCCAAGATCATGGCCAAAATCCAGGCAGCAAGGAAGACACTAGTTAACTCAGAGACTAACAAGGTCATAAAGTGGAGAAATCCTGAACTTTCATAATGGTTCTGGTCATTGTCCTCATATAATGAGAAAGAGCCAAGGATGGTCCCTCAGACTCAGAATTTGTGGAACAAGCCAGGAGATAGAGGCCCTGAGTGAGCAAGGGAATACATTAGCATGTCATGGATCCTGGGAACACAAAAATGCATTATGGATTGTAGGGTTCTGGCATCAGGCCCCCTGATGAGGCCGATGCAAGAGTGGTTAAGGGTCTCTTCCAGTTTATAATATCAGAGGCTAGGCTCGGGAAAGGAAGGGAAGACTATGAGCCACAGACCGCTTACAGGGAAGCATTGTTGGAGCAAAGGACTTCTTTTATTGAAGGTAGGGACAAAGCTTTTAAGGGTAAACTTTAGGTGAGAAATAGAATGTGAAAAATACAGTTTAGACATTACAGCTACAAGATGGTATGCAGAGACAACAGTCACAAGGTATGTGGCATCATTGATTTGGATGGTATGCAATGATACTGGTTACATGGCATCATTAAATCATGAAGTATATAAAGATAGCGGTTGCAATGCTTATGGAACTATTAGCCTCGACAGGTTGGATGACTTTCTCCTGTACTCATAACAGCTGGGACACAAGTCTCTAAACAGAGACTTTCTCTTCTATTCAAGGCTAGCTTGCAGAAATCTCCTTATTTCCCAGCCTCTCTCCCCACAACAGATCTCAGGAACACATGGACAAGTCATGGATCAAGGGAATATATGAACCATCATAGATCTGGTGAACACAAGATGAATGCATCACAAATGGAGAGAAACATGACACTTTGCTTCTATGTAGACTATTAAGTGTAATGTGTGATATGAGAGACAGATGCAATGCTACATGCTTGATGTAATGCTACATGCTTGATGCATACACTTGCAATGATACATTGGAAGCCCAGGGTCACTCAGTCGACTGACTTGTTAGTTAGTACCTCTGTTAGCTCCTCCTATCTGGAAACCTTGGTGACACTGAAAGCTGTGGACCACTTGACCTCACAAGTTCACGTGCTCCATTTTTTCCTTCTACTTCATGTAGGCTCATGCATCTGAAGCTACAGGCATCTCAATGAATAACTGCTATGAAGCATCCAAGATCACCCTGAACCAAGATCCAGCCAGAGACAGCAAACCTGGTGGTACAGCTTAGTTCCCCCATCACAGCTGTGTGATGTTGGGATGCTCTTAGTTCCTCTCTGCATCACTTTCTCCAAACGTTTAGAATAAAATCACGAGGCTTCTCTAAGCGAATGAAATCAGAAGCGCTTGTGTTGGACTAGCCCTTTCTTATAAAAGTTGTACTGAATGAAAAAAAAAAACATAGCTTTCAAAACTATTTGGAGATGGAATGATAGTGCAATCAGTAGGTTCTTGCATTGCATGTGGCTGACCCAGGTTTGATCTCTGGCATCCCAGTAGTCCCACAAGTTCTGCCATGAGTGATCCCTGAAAGTAGAGCTAGGAGTAAGCTCTGAATACAACTGAGTATGGCTCAAAAACCAATAAATAAATGTTATTAAAAATAAATAAAGGGGCCGGGCGGTGGCGCTAAAGGTAAGGTGCCTGCCTTACCTGCGCTAGCCTAGGACGGACCGCGGTTCGATCCCCCGGCGTCCCATATGGTCCCCCAAGCCAGGAGCAACTTCTGAGCGCATAGCCAGGAGTAACCCCTGAGCGTCACCGGGTGTGGCCCAAAAACCAAAATAAATAAATAAATAAATAAATAAATAAATAAATAAATAAATAAAAGGGGCCAGAGAGATAGTATGGAGGTAAAGCGTTTGCCTTGCATGCAGAAGGTTGGTGGTTCGAATCCCGGCATCCCATATGGTCCCCTGAGCCTGCCAGGGGCGATTTCTGAGCATTGAGCATGGAGTAACCCCTGAGCAGGTCCGGGTGTGACCCAAAAACCAAATAAATAAATAAATAAATAAATAAATAAATAAATAAATAAATAAATAAATAAAACCAACAATACAAAATCATGGATGAGTTATTTGTCCCAAACCCAGCAGAACCTGGCAGACACTTGTTACTTAAAAGAAAATAATCTCATGTGGTGATTTATTTTTATATGCCTTTGTCCTTGAGAGTACCATGTCCCTAGATTTGCCTGCCTCAAGGAAATCAGAACTCAAGTAGGACTCTATAGTATTTCTCATCTTAGGTGTCAGAGGTTAGCATTCAAGTCAGGGGAGATAGATCCAAGGAAAGAAATCCTAAACAGAACCTCTAATGGCAGAGAAGCCCAAGTAATACAATAAAGACCTTAAATTTATTCCAAGCTATTTTGCATTTCAAAATAATTATAGAAAAGCATGTACAATTTCTCTCCATTTTTGGCTACTGGTGTATAGAAATGCAATAGACTCATAGATAAAATGTGTCCTATATGAACAAAAACACATAACTTGAACTATCTAGTCCTGCCTCCCAGTTAGAGGAGGAAACAAGGGAGGTACCAAGACCAAAACAGGTGTAGGACCACTAAGGATTAAGCTAGGCTCAGGGGACCATGTATTCTAGCAGCCCTGGGGGTAAGGGAGAAGGATATGGGGGAAGGATGGGAACAGAGGTGTAGGGGGGATAATTCGGTGATGGGAATCCCCTTGATATTATGTTAATATGTACCTAAAATATTCTTGTCAACAATATGTAAGCCACTATGATCAAAATAAAAATTATATTTAAAAAATGTGTCCTATATGATCCTGGTCATTAAATCCATATATTAGTTCTAGGAGTTCCTTTTAGACTCTTTAGAAATCATGATGTCTAGTAAAGATTTTTTTTTTTACTAAGTCAGAGCTATAGAGCAGCAGATAAGGCATTTGCCTTTTATGTAGCTGATGCATTGTCACATGAGGAGATGGGGCCTTTGAAAGGTCATTAGGCGATGTTAGTTGTACCCTCATGAATGAGATTCTTAAGGGGACCATGAAAGTTCCCCTTCACCAAGTAAAGATGCAGCAAAAAGAGATGCCAGTTTATGAGTAAGGAAATGAGCTCTCAGCAGACACTACCAGCACACAGGGCTTGTATTTCCTAGCCCAGCAATGATGAGAAATATGTGTTTGCAGTCTAGAGTACTTGTTATAACAGCCAAATGAGACTAATATGATATTTTTCACTTATATATGTATGTATATGTATAATATCCTAATAAAATGTCCCTGAAATGAAGAAACTAAGGAGTGCAGAGTTGTCATATCATTCTACAAACCTCTAATGGAGCAAATTACCATAGCAATAGAATAAAAGAGCATACATATGTTTATATATGTATATATCCTTACAGGTACAGAAAATATTTGGCAAAATTAAATGCTCATTTATAATTAAAAATCTTGGTGAACTAGGACTAGAGGATAACTTCCTAAATTTCATAAAGGATATCTACTCAATAGTCTACTTTACAAAATAGTAAACAGTATTAAACAATAAATGCTTCTTCCTTAGGTGGATATAAGGTAAAAAGAATGTTCTTAATACTTTCTGTCTTCTTTTATTTTGGAGCCACACACAGACATTCTCAGGTCTATACTCAGGATCACTTTTGGCAAGTTTGGGGGACCATATGAAGAATCCACAGATCCAACTTGGTTTGCCATGTGCAAACTAATAAAAAAGAAATCTCTATGTTCATGAACTAAAAGACTCAGTAGTGTTAGTATGTTAATTCTCCCCAAATCTCAAGCAATTCCAAGAAAAATCTCAACAAATGTGTTTATAAAAATGACAAGAAATGTGTCATTTAGAATCAAATGGAAGAGAAAAAGTATAGAATAGTCAAAACAGTATCTGAAAAGAAAGACAACTTCAGAAATACTGCCTGACTTAAGATTTACTGTAAAACTACATAATCAAGACAGTGGCACTGTCATAAAGAAAGACAGATCCATAAAACAGACTAGAAAGACCAGAAATAAAACTATAGCTACACAGTGAGCTATTTTTTTTTCCTTTGAAGGGTTTTGTTGCTAATCACTCAGGGAAAAAAACATATGAAGTGTAGTGGGAGTAACCATTAGATGAAGGGAAGAGTTAGGTCCATGGATCCCAACTCTCTGGGGGCTTCTTTCTCTCCTTTTACCTATTTTTTTTTTTGCTCTGTTTTAGATCACATCTGGTGGTGCTCAGGGCTTACTCTTGGCTCAGTGTTCAGGGATCACTCCTGGCATCATATGAGATGCTAAGGATTGAACCTGGGTCTGCAGTGTGCAAGGCAAGCACTCTACTCACCTACTCACTCTACTCACCTACTCTACCTTAGCCCCCTTCTTTCATTCTAAGACTGGATCTTAGACTTTTTCTGAGGGTCTCAAGATTCCTCCACTGATAGGATTAGAAGGAACCTTCCTCAAGATAGTTACAGCTATCTATGAAAAGCCCACAGCCAACATTATCCTTAATGATGAAAAACTAGAAGCATTTCCACTAAGGTCAGGAACTAGGCAAGGCTGTCCACTCTCTCCACTCTTATTCAATATAATCTTAGAAGTTCTTGCAATAGCAATCTGACAAGAGAAGAGAATCAAAGGAATTCAAATTGGGAAAGAGGAACTCAAACTATCTCTTTTTGCAGAGAATATGATGATATACATAGAAAACCCTAAAGAGTCCACAGTAAAATTCCTAGAAACAATTAACCATTACAGCAAAGTGGCTGGCTATAAAATCAATACACAAAAAATAGTAGCGTTTCTCTATATGAAGATTCCTCCACTGTAGGTGCTTTCACCCAGCCAAGATACAAAACAAAGTTGAGGCACAGAAAGCAGGAGCAAGCAATTTATGATACTGTGCCTAAGCAGTTCACTTAGCATTAGGAGGGCCACAGGTAATGAGGCCCACCACACAGATATGTCTGTCCTCAAGGGCCAGAAAAGTGCCATAATTATATGCACATGTACTACCCTATTTTTACTTTCACCCCAAGAACATTAAAGGCCCTAATTTTCCAGTTGGGGGGGGAAATCTGTCTGAAAAAGGAAAAAAAGAAAAATGGGGTTGAAGAATGCACTTTTTTTAATATAAATTTTTTATTTAAGCACTATGATTACAAACATGATTGTAGTTGGGTTTCAATGATAAACAGAACACCCCCCAGTGGAGGAGGCACTTTTAACTCAAGAATTCCTCCTCAGGACTTCTTGGAGATATTGTCATCACCTGTGCTAGGAAAGCATTGTCCAAAACATGAGAGATGGTTTGGACCTAAAGGGGCACTAGTGGCTGCTGAAGATCTTCCTCTACCAATCTGTGAGTCTCTCCTCTGCCTTGGGGTCCCCTTTCAGTAATAGTCCTTATCAGTCAGTTTGCCCATATGGATTTTCTGGTGACCACTGAGAGTGGAGCTAGGGGAGAAGTGCTTCCCACATACCAAGCACTACTGGTTGGGCATCTCCCCTCTGTTGATACCCTGGTAGACTCTGAAGTTAGAGGTGTCCTTAAAAATCTAATTACACTCAAGTAGGTTTCATCCCAGGAATGCAAGGATGGTTTAACATCCGTAAATCTATCAACATAATACACAACATCAACAAGAAGAAAAATAAAAATTACATGATCATATCAATAGATGCAGAGAAAGCATTTGATAAGGTCCAACACCCATTCTTGATCAAAATGCTCAGCAAGATGGGAATGGAAGGAACCTTTCTCAATATAGTTAAGGCCATCTACCACAAGCCAGAGGCAAATATTGTCCTCAGTGGAGAAAAACTGAAAGCCTTTCCTTTAAATTCTGGCACAAGACAAGGCTGTCCTCTCTCACCACTCCTATTCAACATAGCACTGGAAGTACTTGCTATAGCAATTAGGCAAGAAAAAGATATCAAGGGAATCCAGATAGGAAAGGAAGAAGTCACGCTCTCACTGTTTGCAGATGACATGATACTCTACCTAGAAAACCCTAAAGTCTCTTTGAAAAAGCTTCTAGAAACAATAGACTCATATAGCAAGGTGGCAGGCTACAAAATTAAACCAATGGCCTTTCTATACACCAATAGTAATAAGGAAGAAATGGACATTAAGAAAACAACCCCATTCACAATAGTGCCACACAAACTCAAATATCTTGGAATCAACTTGACTAAAAATGTGAAGGACCTATACAAAGAAAACTATAAAACTCTGCTCCAAGAAATAAGAGAGGACACGCGGAAATGGAAGCACATACCCTGCTCATGAATTGGCAGAATTAACATAATCAAAATGGCAATACTCCCCAAAGCATTGTACAGATTTAATGCGATCCCTCTAATGATACCCATGACATTCTTCAAAGAAGTGGATCAGGCACTTTTGAAATTCATTTGGAACAATAAACACCCTGGAATAGCTAAAGCAATCATTGGGAAAAAGAATATGGGAGGAATTACTTTCCCCAACTTTAAACTGTACTACAAAGCAATAGTTATCAAAACAGCATGGTATTGGAATAAAGACAGGACCTCAGATCAGTGGAATAGGCTTGAATACTCAGAGAATGTTCCCCAGACATACAATCCCCTAATTTTTAATAAAGGAGCAAGAAATCCTAAATGGAGCAAAGAAAGCCTCTTCAGCAAGTGGTGTTGGCACAACTGGATAGCCACTTGCAAAAAATTGAACTTAGACCCCCAGCTAACATAATGTATGAAGGTTAAATCCAAATGGATGAAAGACCTCGATATCAGACCCAAAACCATAAGATATATAGAACAACACGTAGGTAAAACACTCCAGGACATTGAGACTAAAGACATCTTCAAGGAGGAAACTGCACTCTCCAAGCAAGTGAAAGCAGAGATTAACAGATGGGAATATATTAATCTGAGAAGCTTCTGCACCTCAAAAAAAAATAGTGCCCAGGATACAAGAACCCCCCACTGAGTGGGAGAAACTATTCACCCAATACCCATCAGACAAGAGGCTAATCTCCAAAATATACAAGGCACTGACAGAAATTTACAAGAAAAAAACATCTAATCCCATCAAAAAATGGGGAGAAGAAATGGACAGACACTTTGACAAAGAAGAAATACAAATGGACAAAAGACACATGAAAAAATGTTCCACATCACTAATCATCAGGGAGATGCAAATCAAAACAACTATGAGGTAACAGCTCACACCCCAGAGATTGACACACATCACAAAGAATGAGAACAAGCAGTGTTGGCGGGGATGTGGAGAGAAAGGAACTCTTATCCACTGCTGGTGGGAATGCCGTCTAGTTCAACCTTTATGGAAAGCAATATGGAGATTCCTCCAAAAACTGGAAATTGAGCTCCCATATGACCCAGCTATACCACTCCTAGGAATATACCCTAGGAACACAAAAATACAATACAAAAATCCCTTCCTTACACCTATATTCACTGCAGCAATATTTACCATAACAAGACTCTGGAAACAGCCAAGATACCCTTCAACAGATGAATGGCTAAAGAAACTGTGGTACATATACACAATGAAATATTATGCAGCCATCAGGAGAGATGAAGTCATGAAATTTTCCTATACATGGATGTACATGGAATCTATTATGCTGAGTGAAATAAGTCAGAGAGAGAGAAAGATGCAGAATGGTCTCATTCATCTATGGGTTTTAGGAAAAATGAAAGACATCCTTGCAATAATAACTTTCAGACACAAAAGAGAAAAGAGCTGGAAGTTACAGCTCACCTCATGAAGCTCACCACAAACAGGGATGAGTTTAGTTAGAGAAATAACTACATTTTAAACTATTCTAATAATGAGAACGTATGAGGGTTATAGAAAGCCTGTCTAGAGTACAGGCAGGGGTTGGGTGGGGAGGAGAGAGATTTGGGACATTGGTAAAAGGAATGTTGCACTGGTGATGGGTGGTGTTCTTTACATGACTGAAACCCAAACACAATCATTTATGTAATAAAGTTGTTTAAATAAAAAAAAATTAGCTACAAAAAAAAATCTAATTACACCCAGTGAACCCTTAAGAGTTCAACCTGGGGTGGGTGTGGTAGTGCATAGAACTAGGCCTAAAGTTTTGCCACTAGTGTCACAATTATAAGATAGCTGGCTCTTGTGATCCTGCTAATATGTGGTGAGATCTGAGCACCTTCCGACATACCCCTGGCACTCTTGACACAGGGACATATAGAACTTTTCCTCTTGGTAGAAGGTGGATCTTCCAGGTGGATGCTCAAGGATGATGCAGTTCAAGGTTCTAGGGAAGCTCTTCCATACAGAGCAATTACTTGTAAGGCTTCTCACCCATGTGGAATCACTGGTTGGAGAGGGTCACTGAAGATTTTTTTCACACTGACTTTTCTACATATAAAAGAACTCTGTCTGGTCTCTGGCCTTACAGTGAGATGAGTTTTAAAGTAGATTCTGAAATAGTTTGACAGGGCAACGGAAGTATTTTCAACAAATATCAAACAACTGGAAAAAATCTGTGGTAGAGAAGAAACTTGGACAGACATTAAAGATAGATCAAAGGTATCATTGTAAAAATGTGAAATGAAGAATTTTAGAAGTAAAAGCTAGGAAAAATATTTCTGACCTTAGAGTATACAGACTTTGCTCATCATCAGAAGTCATGGGGAATAGGTAAATTTAGACCACACACACACACACACACACACACACACACACACACACACACACCAAAATCTCTAAATTCCTGACAGCAGGAAATGCTGGTGAGAATGAGGAGCAACTACAGTTCTCACTATTAATGCTAAGAGTGGAAAGTGATGCAACGATAAGATATTTGCCTACTTATAATCCAGTAATTACAGCCCTATATACATACTAAGAGAAATGGAAACATTAATGCATACAATAATATGTGTGTCAATGCCACAGCACTTGATTCTCAGTAGCCCCCAAACTGGACACAGCTGACTGCACAGACACTGGCTGGAGCAGGCAGATGGTGCCATATCTGTATACTTGGAACAGTAGTTGGCATAAACACTGAAATAAACTGCTGATGGATACTACAGGGAGAGATTTAACAAACATTAAGTGGAGTGAAAGAAAGAATAGATATAGTCTGATTCCTTGCCTGTGGTAGAGTAGATAACATCCAGGTACCGTTGAACTCCAACAGTGGTATCTTTGGGGACTGTATAACTGGAAAGGACACAAAAGAACTTTCTGGGGCATTTGGAAAGGTTCTAAATCTTATTAACTTGTTTGGCACATACATTTGGAAAAATAAATCACCTAGTTATGTACTAAGGACAGGTGTCTTCTGCTTCTTGTAAAATTTGCCTCCACTAAAAATGGGAGGTGCTGGAGAGATAGTACAGGATAACACATCTGTATTGCACAGAGTTAACCTGGGATTCATCTTTGAGACCACAAATTCTCTTCCATCTCCAACACTGCTAGGAAAGACTCACAAGCACAGAACTAATAGTAAGCTCTAAGCACCGCCATGTGTGCCTTACTCCTCAAAGCAAGCAAGTAAACAAACAAAAACATGGGAGAAAGACAAGAAAGACTGGACTCAGAAATTCTCAGAGCTTTGCATAGAGGCCTACACATACAAATACTCCTCTTTGGGCCCGGAGAGATAGCACAGCAGTGTTTGCCTTGCAAGCAGCCGATCTAGGACCAAAGTTGGTTGGTTCGAATCCCGGTGTCCCATATGGTCCCCTGTGCCTGCCAGGAGCTATTTCTGAGCAGACAGCCAGGAGTAACCCCTGAGCACCGCCGGGTGTGACCCCCCCCCAAAAAAAAAAACCAAAAAAACAAAAACAAAAACAAGAACAAAAAAAAACAAATACTCCTCTTTGCTGCCTTAAGTGGAGCCAAGGAAATATCTAGGGCCTGTATGACTGCACTGACTGAAGGAGTCACTTCAGGAAGCATCTATACTTTAGCTGCAGTCCTCAAACACTTGATGATGATGGTTGACTCAGTGGCAGCATAATTCCCTATCAGTCCTGGAATATCAAATAGCAGAGTCACTGGCATAGCAGCAAATCAGTGTGGGATGATTTCGAGGAACCTCCTCACCATCTCCCAGCCACAGTGTACCTAGGCCATTGGAACACCTGCAGTGTGTGGACAACACAAACAAATGCATGACCCACACTTCAAATACTGCCACCAATACAGACAGCAGCAGCCATACCAAAAAATGTAACCCCAGTGAGCACAGGTGAGGGCATTGCATGCCCTTAATCACACCAAGTAAAGGAAGAGAGATTCCACCACAAATTACGTTGTCTTCTTGGCTGCTGCTCTGTGTCAGCATTATGTTTTATTTACAATTATTTATATATATATATTTAAATGTAGTAACCATGAAATTATAAAAGTTGTGATTGGGTTCAATGTTTTAACACCCATTCCTTCACCTGTGTCCTCTTTACTCCACCAATACCTGCTCCACTCCCATTTGTATCCCACATGATGTGCTTTAAATATATATAAATATATATGTATTCCTCATATTCTTTGTTTCCACTGTCTTTGGGTATCCATTATTCCACTACATGTTTCTTTTTATCCTGCAGATGAGAAGGATTATTTTGTGTTGGTCACTCTCCCTCTGATTTTCTGATTTTATCTTTTCTTATGGCAGATCAATGTTCCATTGTGTGTGTGCGTATATTTGTGTATATATATTCCTTTTTTTTTTTTTTTTTGGTCATGCTGGCAGTGCTCGGGGGTTACTTCTGGCTCTGTGCTCAGAAATTACTCCTGGCAGGCTCAGGGGATCAGGTGGGATGAAGGAATTGAACTCCGGTAGGCCACTATGCAAGGCAAATGTCCATGGGGCCCGGAGAGATAGCACAGCGGTGTTTGCCCTGCAAGCAGCCGATCCAGGACCTAAGGTGGTTGGTTCGAATCCCGGCATCCCATATGGTCCCCCGTGCCTGCCAGGAGCTATTTCTGAGCAGACAGCCAGGAGTAACCCCTAAGCACCACCGGGTGTGACCAAAAAAACAAAAAAACAAACAAACAAAAATGTCCTACCCACTATACTATTGTTTCAACTCTCAGTCATCCATTCTTCAATACTTGGGTTGTTTACAGGTTTTAGTTATTGTGGATTATACTTATACCTTATTTTAAGCCTCTGCCTCTCCTCTGCCAGGCCTTCAAAAGAATACTTAATTCCTTGGAAAAATGTGTGACCCCCCTCTCCTCTATCAGAGGCTAAGTAGCCAGGCCACCCTGAACATCCTGGAGGGCTGTACCACTAGGCAAGTTAGAAATAAAAGGTTTGAAGGTTTCTCACAGCTCCTGAGTTCCCTAAAGGGTAAGGGAAGGTTAAAAACCTTGAAAAAAACAGAACCAAAAAGCCCCAAGGGATCCCACCTTGTTAATCCAGGTCACCCCTTCCTGGACCCACCCCTCACTGGCACCAGTGTTTCCTCTTCATCACCTGACCTGGGGCTCCACACCTCAGAAACCAGAAATATGATGTGGCACGGGAGCAGAAGACCAAAGAGGAAGCAAAGAGCAAGAGCCAAGGTAAAGAGCAGGGAGACATAAATTCCCAGCAGGAAGAGAGGAGGAAGCAAACATGATGCTCAGTGGTGCTTGCTCTGCCTTTGGAGAGAGTATTGGCTGCTGTTCTGAGAGCCACATCCTTCTACCTGAGCCTGGTCTGTCTACAGGTCTGTCTGTCCACTGTTTGCATTTTATAGATGACAAACAGAGGAGAAGGTACTTGGTCAAGATGGCTCAGCCCACAGAAGCTGCAAAAAAAAATGGGCTAGATGTGGGTTCTTTAGCTGTTTTCTCATGGTTTTCTCTGGGGGGAATCTGTGGCCCCTTAACTTGGGTCTCAGGTGAACCAGAATAAACTGCTGACTGCAGGGAACACATTCTCTGAGGTGACTCCACTGCAATCCAGGCCTTTTGAGGAAATGAGGCAACTCTGAACTAAATACTTGGCTTTGATGGACAGGAAAGCAGCAGGTCTACTAATTAAAGGTCACTTCCCTTGTTTTTCTTTTGTTTGTTTGTTTTGTTGTTTTTGTTGTTTTGTTTTGTTTTAGTTTTAAAAACTGAGTAGATGTGTTTAATTTGCAATATCTAGGCATTACCATGAAGCTTGGGGTGCAGAGAGCACTTGCTGGTCCCTGACTCCCAGTCTTCCTTAAATTCTTTTCTTTTTTCCCCTCTCCCTCTCTCTCTAGCTTTGTTTTGATTTTGTTGTTGTTTTAAAAATACACACCCTCTGGAGTTGAATACTTTGACTGCTTTGATGCAAAGGAAGCCAACTATGGGTTTCTAAAGTTAGACAGGAAAGGAGTTGACATTGGCAGGAACGAAGCCGCAAGCCACACAGCTTGCGCCGCTGGGCCCAGAGCCATGGCCTGTGTGGTCAGGACCTTGTCATTATGTTCTCCGGAGAAAACCAGCACCCAGAGTCCCCAACTCTATGGCCACTGGCTTCTTGTCCAGATAGAGCAGCTGTGAGGCCTACAAGCAAGGGCTAGAGTTTTAGACTCAGAACAGAGCACAAGTCCTCAGATGATACTTTAGTGATGACACTGTCTGCATTCATCTTCCCATAAAGTGAAGTAATAGGCAGGAGCCTCCCAGCAACCTACTTCCTACCCCTCAAATTCCTGGTGGAGTTCACACCAGATAAAACTTCTTCCCTCGAGGATCCTAAATCTTCTTAGGGGTCGACAGGATGCCCGTTGTCATATACTGAACACAGCATAAACAGAAGTATATTCTCAGACTCCATGTTTCCAGACTATCAGCTTTCCCTCATGACCTCTGTCTGTGTTCTAAATCCAATCTCTGCTGGAGCCTCTGATTTCACACACTCCTTCACTTGTCCAATGATTCAAGAATTGAGCTCTTAAGTATATATATGTTGGCTAGAGGCATAGGTTGTATAAGCCAGAGATTTTGTGGTATCTCACATGGTCAGTGAGGACAATCCAGAACTAAGAGATGACAGTTGTTGGTGTGTGTGTGTGTGTGTGTGTGTGTGGCGGGGGTCGGGGGGAGAGGTGTCCTGAAGATGGCTATAAGCTATGCTTGCATTTGGCATAAAAGATCCAGTGCCATACTAGGAAAACAGCTGTTCCAGGCTGGCAAATGTCTCATTTTCCATCTCCTGTACCCCAAACTTGCTTCCATGTTTTGAGAACCAATGGTACTACGTCATGGCCCTTTTCCCACAGAGCCTAGATGCTTCTTTTATTACTTCCCACACAGCCAAGCAAGTGGCCTCACCTTGGAGAAAAGCTCATAATTAAAAACGAATCTATCTATGGGGTTCAAGAGAGGTTGTCATGTTGCTTGTCTTGCATGAAGTTGACCTGAATTCAATCCCTGGCATCCCATATAGTAACCCAACACAGTACCAAGGTCAAGTCCTGAGTGTAGAGCTAGGAGTAAGCCCTGAGCATTACAATGTGTAGCCCCAAAACAAAACAAAGCTAACTTAAAAAGTACCTGTCCTTGGACAAAGGTCAAGAAACTTACTTTTTGCATTTGTGAAAATGAAGTTATGCAATTGGTCAGAAAAGAGGTGAGGAAAAAAAGAGGTGAGAGTACTTGACCAAGGTTAGCTGGAGGTGGAAATTAGATCTCTGGATTCCGCAAGCCCACCATCCTTTCTTCAATGCATGCTGACTCAGTACCATTAGTAGATGGTAAGATGCCAACCCAACTCAAGTTCTACCCAAGCAGAACTGGAAAAATAAATCAACCAAATTTATGGTGTTTGGCATGCGGCATGCGGGAAACATGTTTTCCTGAAATTTCATCTCCAACCTGGCCACAAGCTAAAATGAATGACCTTGGACAAGTCAATTCACCTTTCTAAGCCTCATTTTCCTCAAATGCAATTGTGGGGATGGAGTCCACTTTCCTCTAAGATACTTTTGTTTGTTTGTTTGTTTGTTTGATTCTCAGGGGTTACTCCTGGCTAAGCACTCAGAAATTGCCCCTGGCTTGGGGGAACCATATGGGATGCCGGGTGATCAAACCTTGGTTGCGATCTTTCCTGGGCTAGCACTTGCAAGGCAGATACCTTACCTCCAGCGCCACCTCGCCAGCCCCCGCCCAAGATACTTCTAATCTATTATTTTATGTTCCCGGCATGGCATCCAGAATTATTTTAGGCTATATTAAAGAGGAAGAGAAGAAATGGCATTAGGAGACAAGCAAGGCATAATTCAGTCTTTTACATCATAAAATTAGGGTCAAAAGGCATGAAATCTATGAAAAAGGTAGTCTTACTTCCTTGTACAAACAAGAATTAAACCTGGCCTTGAAGGATGGATGGGTAGCTGGGTGAATGGGAAGGGAGTCATAGGAAACTCCCGGAAAATCGGAGAAGAGAGTGAATGTCCTGGGGACAGATCCAGCACTATGGAAAATGTGGAAAAGTTCCAAATCCCTGCAGAGAGGGACAAGATAATCTTCTGCTTTACTAGAAAAGTTTCTTTTGTACAAGTAACAGAAATTCAGCTCAAGCTGGTTTAATTCAAACAGTGGATTTATTAATGTACATAACCCAAAAGCCCAAGGGCAGTCCTGAGCCATTGCTAGATTCAGGGATTCAAAAACATCTCTTGGATCTGTCTGCCTTTCCTCATTTTTCCTTTCTTCTGAGTTAATCTCATCCCTGGGCAGCCTTTTTCTCAAGTGGTGACAGAATAGTGCCTGTAGTTTGCCCCTTACATTTGCCACTCAACAAGACCAGTGGAAAGACTAAGTGCTGGACAGATGCTCATTGGCCTGGATTTGATCCTGTTTTCATGCTTGAACCATGGTAAAAGGACAGGATGAAATGCTCTGATTGGTCAGACCTGGATCTGGGCAAGCCCCTAATGGAATGGGTTTCACCATCAATGGGACCCAAGGAAGATGATTAGAGGGAATAATGGTTCATTGAGAAAAATCATAGTCACTAAGGGAAGAAATGAATTGACCCTGGAAAGACAAACCAACCAACAAACCCAAGTGTCCCATGAGACTCCATGAGGACAGAAATAGAAAATGACTTCAAGGCAAAGTGAGAGCTGGTGACAATTTCTTGCTCTGCTTGGAAAATTCTGATACCCGGCCCTCTTAGGTCTCAGCAAGAGTTCTGTGAGAGAGATGGTGGGGAGGGCGGGTAGCAAGGGGGGGCTCTCTGGGCTGGTCCCATCTTTCTTAAATTAATACTTCTTGGAGAGATTCTGCCGCAAGACAGGAATTTGTTAAATTACATAAACATTATTGTGACCCGTAAAATTCAATGAATCTCGGCCTGTTTACCCGAGGCTGACTTTAATGTTTGCACAGTGTAATTTAATGTGCCAATTTGCTCTCAAATAAAAAACATCTGGTCCTCTGACATGGCAACAAACTGGAGGGCTGATGTTCACAGGCAGCTTAAAGTCCCCATCAGAGTAGCATGAAGTGGGTAGAAAGGGCCAGGGGCCTAAGAAGGACACCAACATGTTTTGAGCACATGCCATTCTCCTTTAATCAGACACTTGATTCTACTTAGAACTCAGAAAAGCTGAGAAAAGCACAGGACATCTTTAACTGTGACCCAATGCAATTAAAGTTCCTGCAGCTGTCCCTGCCAATATGGGTATCTTTGTACTATGGGACTTTTTAACATTCTTGTTGTTGTGTAATTTAGAATAGCAAAAAGAAAATGTCACTTCCTATGAAGATGAGTTGCTAGGTCAGCCTACTACCACTTCTGTCTGGCCTGACTCAGTTCTCTTCCTACAGATGCAACCATAGAGTTAGGAGGACTCAGGAAGAGGATTGGGAGGACCTCAGGGTCTTTGCTTTCCCAGATCATGCATTTCAGTCAATTGGCTGATTCATTCCTATAGAGGCAGGACTCAGAAAGGCTGTCCTAACTGGAAAACTGCCTTCAATGCCACATGCAAAATAAAAGGGAAGGTAAGTCTCTGGTGAGGGAGGTGGTACTAAAAGATGTTTGAGGAGTACAGAGTGCTGTCTGGTCACCCAGGATCTGAGCAGACAGGCAGACCCCTGGCTGTAGGGGGAAGTGGAGGCAGAAAAGAAAAACTTTGTTTATTTCCCTCCTCTTTTATGAAGGGAACAAGGGAGGGATGATTTCCACTCCCCTGTTTCTCACCCCAATAAACGCTCAAGACGTCCTGATGAAAAAGAACTCGGCCTGGCGCCCGGGCAGCCTCTCGGCTGGAAGGAGCCTCTCCTGCTTTCCTGGCTGAGCAGGGACAGGGTCAGAGCAAGTTCAGGCTCTGCTTTAATTGAGTAGAAGATAGTTCTTCCTTAAGGGAGCCCTGAAATAAAGCTTCAGCCGGGCAGAATGACTTCTCATATTGTCAGAAGGGATTAGCCGGGCTGGTTTGTAAATAAAGACTGATCCCTTTCCCCCCTCTAGGACAAACAGATCATATTTTCTTGCCATCACCAGGGACTACGCTTGCTCTAATCAAGTCCTTGACATTTCTCTAAGACTCCAGGAGTTACATGTTTTCCATGAGTGAGCCCTCACTAATTCCCATTTTTCTAAGTGACTGTATTTTCCAAATCTAAAACATTTTGGGGAGGTGGAGGAAGGAGAAAGAAGTCCAGCAGGGAACATGTGTACTGGGTCCCGGAGGAATGGGGGTGTGGATGCAGAGAGCCATGAGGTCTTCTAAACATGATACATCCTAATCAGAACCCAGGGGGTCAATGCTTGAGCCTGCCAGATTGTTTTTCTCAGTCAGCTACCTTCCAGACATTTGCTCCACAGCAAATTTTGGAGCCTTTGCACTTCCAGCTGCCATGTATAACTGGAGATGACCTACACCTGCCCAAGAAGTAGAGACCAATACCAACATACCCTAAAAAATAAGTGCCCAAGCATCTCCAAAGAGGAGCTCCAACACTCAAAGGCAATGAAAAAAAAAAAAAAAAAGCTTTCTTGGGTAAAGACAAAGCCAGTGACCTGGGGTCTTGCAGGAAGAATAGAAGTTGGTTCTCAAGTCAGGTTAGAAACAGCATCCTGGAACAGACAGGCTCTACTTTAAGTGGCCTATACTGATTGAATTTCCATGGGCACCCTGGGAGACAGATACTATTTGTACTGACAGTTTTGGCAGACATTGATAAACATAAGGGGAGAAATAATCCCAGACAGGGAACCGCACCCAGGAAAGGAAACTTTGGTGAGAAGCCTAGGAATGCTGAAGGAAGTGGCAAGCCTACCATTGAATGATGCTTCGAAAGGACGAACTCAGATTTGGGTTTTGAGCAGGGTGAGGAACAAGTGATAGGAGTGTGACCTCTTCATAGAGAATAAGATTTCTCCCCACAAGAACTCTGAATTCCCCACCCCACCCCTCCAACTAGGAAAGTTGCTGAAACTCTAACACCCAGCTTACAGGTTGGCCCTCTCAACACCCATGTCCAAACAACACATCCAAGGGAGGTTAGCTCATGACAATGAGTGGCTCCCCGTCTGGCACCCCTAGAAAGCTCTGTAAAATGGGATGAAGGACTCCAACCAAGTCTGACCTCCTCCAGAGAAAGAGAGGGAGGGTATATGAGCCACTCCTTGCCTAGTCTGTACTCTAGCACGTAGAGGAAATGTCCTTATCTTTGGCTTTTGCATTTTTGAGTGTTTGTTTTGTTTTTGTTTAGGGGCCATACCTGGTAATGATTATTCCTGGCTCTGCACCCAGGAATTACTCCTGACTAGTTCTGGGGACTACATAGAAACCGAAGGGGTCAGCAGAGTGCAAGACAAGCACTCTACCCATTGTACTATCTCTGGCCCCAGCTGTGTCTGCATTCTTAAACCACCCCCATTTGTAACCTTTCCTCTTGAACAATTATGCACACACACACACACACACACAGCTTATATCCACTCCAAACACAGATGACCAGAAGTCTTGGGAATGCAGCCTACAGCAAAATGGTCCCCAAACAAGTCCATCATCCCGACCTTTGTGAGCCAAGAGCTCCACTTTATCACTGGGGAATGCACAAATATTTACAGTGGGAGGGATGAGAGCCAGCGTCTGTTGGAGGGGCCTCGATTTGAATAGCAGCTGGGCGGTCACCTAGCCCAGCTGTGGGATTGCTCTAGGAATGTCCTTAGCAGAATCGCCAGCCAATGGTCACCCGCCTATCTTCCAGGATGCAAAATAAGGTCATTGCCTTGTAGAATGCTCTTTCCATTGAGCTAGTCACTGGAAAGTTTTTCTCAATTGAAGCCAGAAATGCTTTTGGAGAACTTTTGCCCTGGTTTGAGATGGGTCTCCAGAGCCTTGTGGTGTGAATTTTTTTTTTCCCCTGTAACTGCTTTTCAAAGGTTTGCCATCCAGAATCTGCTCCTTCATTCCATTCTTCATTTCTTAGGAGGGGAGAGAGGGTCAGTCTCTCTTAAGGAACTTTATCACTGAGGTGGTCATTCTTCACCATGCCCATACATCCCAGTTGGTCCTTGTTTGTCTTCAAAGTTACCTCCTTCACCATCCAACTCAACATTACCACTGAGTCACTTCTTTGGCCACAGCCCGCACCACAAATTCCACTCAGCAGAATCTCAAGGCTCTACAAGTAAGGTAAGAGGGAAGGAATGTCGTTTACTTGAATGCCTGCCAGGCTGGGCCCTGTTCTAGTTCTTTCCAAACACTCAATGCTCAGAACAACCCTAGGAAGTGGGTACTTTTCTTCTTGTTCCACATATGTAGGAACTTGGCTTTCTCACCTAGAATTGAAAATAAGGAAGTATGCAAAACAAAACTTGCTAAAACCTGTAAGCAGGGCTCACAACCCCTTGCCTACTGACTCCTGATTTTTATTCATGTTACCAAGATTCAATGGGGAAACTGGTTAAAATAATTTAAAATTGATTTTTAAAAACTGGCTCTCTCGGGCTGAAGAGAAAGTTCAAGAGTTACAGTATTTGCCTTGCTTAAAGCCAACCCTGGTTTGAACTCTGGCTTGGCATATGGTTATCTGAGCCCCTCTAGGAACAATTCCAAAGCACAGGGACAGGAGTAAGGCCTGAGTACTGCTGGGTGTGGCTCTAAAAGTGAAGAACTAAAGTAGGAAAAAAACCTCTGGACCTTTGTAGCTGGCACCTGGGGCAGTGGAGTAGACTTGTCTCAGCCTGATGGGGTCAGCTTCATTCCTGCGTGTCAGGGACTGTTCAGGTTTGAAAAACCCCTACTTCACAGAGCAGCAGACTGCTCAGCCCCTGGAAAACTTGCTGATGATGATTACCTTGTAAAGTTAATCCATTCTTTCAAGATGAGTATAAAACAGTCCAGTCCTGGTTGGAGTGAGTTGGAGTGAGATCATATCAGCAAGGACCCATGCTCTCCTGGGCATAGAACAGATGCTTAGTCTAGTCCTCATCACATGGAAAAGCTGGTTCAAATGAAAGAGAAGCAGAGACCTGAGAAGTTTGGGGGGGGAGGGGGAGTTTCTTTGGAAAACAACGAAAAAAATAAATAAAAGCAGCTCAGAAGCATAAACAGAATCTTAGGATTTCTGCTTTGTCACTGTCCTGCTGCCAATTTTAGTACAAGGTTCTGTGACTTTGAGAGGGACTCAGAGGGTCCAAGATGAATCTGGGCCTCGGGCCCATAAACTGCCCATAACCAGGTAGGGGAGTCTGCAATGGGCACTGTACTCCCAGACACAGGCTAGGGTACCTTCAACCATGCAGTCAGATCAGGTTGGCAGCACCCAGGATGGCTCAGGGAATAAATGTTAAAGAAGGATCCCACAGAGCAGACCCTGAATCTGAGGGTCTCTGCTCATGTTTCTGGTTCATGTGTAAAATGGGGAAGAGAAAGCAGACAACATGTTGTCTGACCAAGAGTCTACTTTGGCCACAAAGTAGACAGCAAAGAAACCTATTCTGCCAACCACTGGCTGTGTGGCCTTGGACGTGCTCAATTGCCTCCTAATGCTGTGCCAGTATCGGTTCCTGGGGCCCTGACAGCTCTGAACCACCGATAACAGCCTTCCATGGGCTGAAGCTGTCTTTGGGCCTCCCCAGACCTCAGTGCTCAGCTGTTATTCCGGCAGATTAGAGCCCCCATAAAGTCTCCTACCTTTAGTGTGTGCTCCAGTCAACCCAGGTTCCCCCATCCGGTGCTTGTGCAATCGATTTTTGGAAATGGCACTAGAGACGTTAGATTTATGTATGTGGCATCTCATCTGGTTGCTTTTGACCCAGCATTCTCGCCAGTCCAGATCATCTTGAACCTTAATGCTCTCATCCTCCCCAGCTTTGAATCATCTGCAAATCTGATGCACATGCTTTCCGTGGCTTTGTCCAAATCGCTGGCTTCAAAAATGCTATTTATATGGATAAAAATAGATAGAAGGAGGCTGCACTGTGGATCAAGAGCGGACGTTATGTGTGAGGCTGAGCAATAGGGATTTTATCCAGGGGAAGCAAGATCTGCATTGCCTCGTGAGTATTTAAGCCTTTGCTCTATACACCCACTTAGATACACCTCATATTTGACCCCAGATTCAGCATGTTCTCAGCGATGACAGAGGAGCCCCCCGACTCTGCCAACCCAGCGACAGCTCTTCCAAGCTGCCAAATCCACAGGGATTGTCCGAATCCCTTCCTGTCTGCACCAGACACTACTTCAAGGCCAAATCCTGTCCTTCTCTCCTCACACTGGTTCACAAACCCTCACCAAATACCTGCTGTTAATCCAAGAAATCAATTCTCTCAAGCGCTGAGGTCATGAACCCCCGAGTCTTAATGTGCTTCCTGCTCAGATGTTTCCACTTTCTCTGGGGCCTTTAGTGCAGAACCACAAATCTGTTATTGGCCATCTTTGGCTGAGGCGAGGGGTTCTATACTCAGTCCTGAGGGCACCCATGCCTTGCATAGGCAGCCAAGCAAAGGTGCAGGACCTTTTCTATCAAGACTGCAGGGGAGGTGGAAGAAATCATTCTGTAAATCATTTTCTTTGAAAGGGCTTTAAATAATTACTGCCCCCCACCAACGATATCTGCCTTCCCAAATAATTTGGCAACTCTGGAATTCTGATAAATAGGAAAGCACTGTGGGTTGGGCTTTCCAAGCCCCTTACCCATTGCAAATCCAGCTAGTTCTGGGCATGTGGACAAAAGTCTGCAGCCCTAGCAAAACATTTGCATACATAAAGAGCTCCCTGCATTCCCTCATAGATACCATTGTTTCAGAACCTTTCGTTTCTCCCACAGGACCCTTTGGTAGGGAAGCATTCTATGATGCCCTCATAAAAACAGTGGAGATATCTATTGCCTACTGTGTGAATTGTGTAATAGCCTAAAAACAAAACAAGCTATCACTAGCTTTTGAACAGCCCAGGTAAGCAAAGTTGTGTCTTTCCTTCCATTTGACATATATGTAGACAGAAGTCCATAAAAACACAACACATTACCCACAATTACAAGAAATAACTGAATTGGCATTTGAGGCCTGGTGTCTTCTGTCCCAAATTTCTATCTTTTTCTAGCTCTGCCTCTAGCTTGCAAAGAATTCCATGTTCTTTTCTCCTTGGGCCCAAGAATCATGTGAGAAAGATAGGTGGCCCAAAGTACTGTGGCCAGGATCACAAACCTCTGAGCCCAGCAGAATCTGGGAACTAGATATCTGGCTTATATTAGGGCTAGCTCCATTTTCCAAGGAAAAGTCACACTAGTTTGGAGACTGCACACAATGATGGTAAGGTGGAAGAAACCTTTTTTTGCTTTGGAGAAAGAAAAGCTAGAGAAGGATCTGAAGGAAATGGTTCATCTACCATGGTAATAGGTTCCACACAGAGGTCCCAGCTCAGGTCCGCTGTGCAAGCTGAAGAGAACATTTCTTTCCCTACGCTGAGCTGTCCTTTCCCCATTGTTAAATGCAGATGATCACAGAGCTTCAGAGAGTAAGTGAGCTCAGGTACCACAAGTGATCAGCAGCCTCCAGGGATATCCTTGGTGCCTCATGCAAGCCTTGAGTTGTTCATGAACCATTTTCTCTCCCATATCTCTGACTACCTGCAAATTGCTCAGCTTACCCAGAGTTTCTTACCACAGCTAAAGTCAAATCTGTCCCTGTTATATAGTCCTGGAGACTGGGAACAGACAAGAACTGTTGTAGTAGATCCAGGAGTCCCTGGGCAGAGACTGGCCGAGCCCATGATATCTATTATCAGTCAGGATCTATACTTTCCACTATCAGGGATCCCTATTCTAGGAGACCACATTACCTGCAGATTTGGATGGGGACAGCCTCCTGGAGGATGAGTTTTGTGAGCAGTGTTCCTATGCAGCCTTGCCCTCCTGCTCATGCTCCCCTTCTGCTTCCTTCTGGCTGTTTTTGTCATCAGTTTGACACTTAGAGCCAAACATTCCCACTCCCACACCAAGCAGGCACTCCCAGATGGGCCAGCATGCGAGCAGCCTACAGAAAGGGAGCCCTGCCCATGTCAGCCCATGTCAATCCCTGCCTCTTCCCACATCCTAGGCTTTTGATGGGTCATAGGACTCTGAAAAGAATGGAGCCTCCCCCTCTTTCCAGCACCCACAGGGTTATCTTTGAGGGCTGTGAGGCAATGTTCTGACTGTCAGCAGGGAAAGTGAACATAGCAGCCTGGTGAGCTCTTTTCAGACCTCCTAACCTGGGAGTGAAATGGCACTTGTGAGTGGCTCTAGTTTTCACAATGCCTCAGGTCCAAGAGTCTTTTATATAATTAGTCAGTGGTGAGAATAGGTTGAGTTTTAAAGACCCCCGATTATGTGAGAAGATTGAATAATCTTTGCTCCTCCAAAGAGCCTTTAAAAAGTCTTTGGAACCTTTCTCATAGAGCCAACTTTGCTCTATCTTACAGCAGCAGGGATGCAAATATCCCCTAAGCCAGCATTATCTGTTGGAGAATATCAGAAATGATGTGCATTGCTCCACCTCTTGTCTGGAAGTTTCCCTTCCAAAAATGCAGATCTTTGCAACTGTAGAACAGTGTGTAAGTCAATCTGTTCAGTCATGGAGGCAGCACTTAGAGCTAAGTGCTAAGAGGGATTTAAAGGCATAAAGTGACAGGAGTTTGTTTATGTGCCAGGGACACATTCTGAGAAATAGGTCATAAGTCAATTTGGTTAGTGTGCAAAAGTCATGGTCCAGCCTAGCGGTCCTATATTGGGACCACAGATTAAGGATGTGGATGGTGATTGAGCAAAGGTTCATGAAGGTTCACGTGAATCTATGTCACATATGATATTAACTCAGCTCATCTAGACAACACCAGAGAATCAGAAGGGTGGAGTAGTACCCCCAAATCATACAAAACAATGAAAGCAAAACCTGGAGGTGAAGGACTATAGGGCAAGGGAAGGAAGCAGAAAAAAAAGGCGTCAGACAATGTCCTCAGAACTTATCTATTTCCTGTCATTTGAGGACAGTAACAGCCTCAACAGAGATTTATTCCCATTTTACAGATTAATAAATCAAGACTCAGAAAAGCCAAGTTCACAATTTAGCCTGTGAAGTCTGACTCCTTGGGGAGATGAAAGCATGTTTCTCTGAGAGGGGGTATGGCTCTAGTGTAGGGGTGGGAAGGGACTGGAAAGAATGAGGAGGAGGGTTAGGTGTTCATAGCACAAACACCCCTGAGGTGCCAAAGCACACCTGAAGGGTGAGTCAGGCCACAGGAGGCAGTGACAGTGCTCAGCATGTTCCAGGCTGCTCAAGTGGAGCAGCTGTGGGTGAAGCTCTAGATATGGAAGCTCACAAGAGAACTGGTGAGGAAGTGAAAGGAAGAGGATGTCTCCATAGGGTAGAATTCAGAGCACTAAGGATTAATGATGTGGTAAGTAATAGAATGGGAGACTGACTGTTAAAATAGGCCCACACATCTTGAGAATTGGGCCACTCTGAGAAGGAGGCCTGACCCGGCATGCTTGGCTGAGAGCTGGTTGGCTACAGTCTCAGCAGACACAGGTATGCCTGTGGGCAAGTTTGTAGACCACTTATTGACACCCTATGCAGATAAATGAAGTGGCTTAGGAGCTAGCGGCTCTGTTTCACTGATTCTAATGTCTGCTTGTCACTAGTTGGATGTAATATTCATAATTTCCAAACACCTGCCAGATGCAGCGTGGGCTCAGGTAATTTATCTTTGTCTTAGAAGAATTGACAATTTCTGGGAAGTTGGGCAAACAGAAGACAATGCACATATCAGGATGGTCATGGTTGTGATGGGGACAGCAGTGATAGTGATAGGTATGGGATGATGGTGATAGGATATGGTGATGGGGTGGTGGTGAAGGTGGTGATGGTAATGGCAGCGATGGGTACGGTGATGGAGATGAGGATGGGGTGATGGGAGTTATATATATATGGGACAATGGGGATGCGGATGATGAGAAGATGAAAGATGGCAGAGATAGGTTTGAGGATAGTGATAAAGAGAATGGGATGATAGGGATAGGATGAGGGTGATAGACTGACAGTAATTGAGGTCATTTTGATGGTATTATGGGAATGGAAATTATGGCGACAATGGTAGTAGTAATGGTGGCATTTGCCCCAGTGGCTGAGACCCAGAATGCTACTCTCTGCAGTCTTTCTCCTTACTCAAATGCAGTTCTCTCTTTGTTCTTTCTTCTGTGTCTTGCAGATCCATCATACTTCAAATGACATGCCCAAACTATTTGCTTCCTCTCATTTTCTTCTAATTCTGTCCTGTTCTTAGACTTGGGGACCATCTCACTAAATCACCTAGTCCTCTGATCAGGATGTCCAAAAGTCAGTCTGGACTCCCTAACTTTTATCTCTCTTTTTTTTTTTTTAGTGGGGGCACATCCAGTGATGCTCAGGGATTACTCCTGGCTATGAGCTCAGAAATAGCTCCTGGCTTGGGGGACCATATGGGACACCGGGGGATTGAACTGCATGCACTCTTTCCTAGGTTAACGCATGCAAGGCAAACGCTCTACTGCTTGCACCATCGCTTCGGACCATACTTTTGTTTCTCTTTATGTCACGTTCATGAGCAGACACTGATGATGGAGCCTAAAGTCCACAGCATCTGGTTTCTTCCTCATCCCTACTCCAGTCCATGCCATTTTTTCTGAGACTTGTTTAGGTGCCATCTTCACTGACCTCCAGTAATAGCTCACCTTACTCCAGGCTGCCTTTCCTTCAAGCTCACAAGGGCACCTTCCTTTCTGAGACCTTTCAATTCTGTCATGACCCAGAATAAGCCCTGTCTCTGGTTCAGTGGCAAAGGAAAAGCCTGGCATTAATGGTAGGTAGATTTCTAGCTAGCTACCAAACTTTAGCAATCCTGTAGTCCTGCAGCATGTTGCACCTGCCTTGATGTTCCTTTTTCTACTTCTTTGGTTCTCTCATCTTAAAAGTCTTCTTCTACTTTCCTGAGTGTTGAGAAGAGCCAGTCCTTTTCAAATCGGTGTTGTGCTCTGGGGTTACTCCTACACATGGAAGGTATAGTTGGTGTCTTTTGTTGACACCACTTCTACCTCCATTTCTCCAGGGTAGCAGTTGACTTTCCTCTATTTAAGTTCAAAGACTCTCCTGTCAAGACATTTTTATACTTCTAGAATGCGCATCTCAGGAACTATGCCAACAGAGCATCTTAGGGATGGTATCTTATTGGACTGCCATGATTGTGATGTAAGGTAATGGAGGGCATTAACACTGTTTTACTGATGGGACACTGAGCTCTAATCAAATAGTTGAGATGACTTTTCTCAAGGTTGCCCAGGAAGAGGGCCAGTAAGCCAGCCTAGTCTCTGGTGTTTTGACTCCTGTGTGGGAAATTTGTTGATTTCACACCAAGAAGCTCATTTCCTTTCTCTCTGAGGGACGCTGTGGCTGAGAAATGACTCATGTCTATAGGACCTGCCCAGCCTCCACTTACTCTATCTGTATGTGGAGCAGGAGAAGTCATCTTGGGCTAGCAGGTAAAGATTGAGTTTATACACTTCAGAAGGCACAACCTTCTGGGTCCAAGGATAGAAGAAAAAATAACAGGATCACAGCACTCTGGAAGCTGCAAATCTTGGGGATAAGTGGGTACCAAATTAGCAGCAGCCACAGGAAGGAACTGTAACAGGCACTGGGAAAGGCTAAGAATCTACTGAATTTAGATAGCAGAACCCTCAAACTCCTCAGAATGAGTGGCATCAAGTATTTCTGGATATGAGTGAAAATAATTCACTCAGTAGTCATTAGACCCCTGATCCTTGCCTTTGCTCCTTTAACTAAGTAGCCCTTCATTCCTCCCATGACCAAAGGAGGGAGTCGATGTCCAGACTAAGGGTGTGAGGTACAGGAGATTAGGGAGGAAGGGAACATCTGTACTGCATAGAGGGAATGAGAGAGCCTAAACTCCTGTGGTTTCCTGCAACTGCTTCCTCTTAACTGCAGCTGGATTCACAGCCTCGAGGAATAATCCATGAATAATCCCTCATCTTTAGGGGAAATCCCAGAAAGAATGATTCACAGGGTTCAACATTTTGCCCTTGTACAATTTGGGGACATTATTCTGAAGAATATATATATCAAAAAAAGGGAGAAAGCAAACCAAGAAAGAAGACATAAAATAGAGATATCATAATAGGAAGCTTCCAAATAATGATTATGGATGAGTCCAGGATCATAGTCATGACCTAGGCAGAAATGGTGTCCAGTCTCTGCTGAAAAAGATCAGAAGCTTTAGGAAACACTTGTTTATGGAGATAAGATGATCAGAAAGTGGATGTACCTTCATTGATCTAACTTTTATTAGATAACTGGTGGCCATTAATAGGAGATTACAGACAAAAGAAAAAACAAAAGCAATTATTAACTACAGTGAAAACAAAAGGCATCAAAAGAGGGAGAGAGCCCAGTTTATTACTTCAAAGATGCCCAGTTTATCTATTCTACGCAGAGGCACTTAACCACAATAATAGCATCCTTGAATACTGATCTAAGGAAATTTACTCCATAATGATCAGGCTATAAGAACTAAGACAAGGACACACACATATTAGGTATGTGCTTGAGAGGAGACTATTGAAGAAAACTCAATAAACAATGCCCAACATTGAAATACCAAGAAATTATGATACAAACATCTTATATAGAGCTATGGAGGTTAGCATTAGCTGAATTCATTTTTAAAAAGTTATTTGCTCTTGTTTATGAGTGTGAATGCTAGGGAGGAGGTTAATAAATGCTCTTTAAACGTTTTTATAGAATCAGATAACTTTCTAAGCAACATGATTAGGGAACTAATGAAACATTATTGAATTTATTTTTTGATGGAGCCATATCCACCAGTTCTCAGTTCTCAGAGCTTATTTTTACTCAAAGATCATTCCTGGTGGTACTTGGGGGACTCTTTGTGGTACCAAAAATGGAACCAGATGGATAACATAAAAGGTAAGGGCCTTACAAGCCATCCTATCTCTGTCATCAGTTAAAAATTTTTTTTAACTAAACAATGCAACAACAAAAAATGAATATGGGAGCTAGAGTTAGACGCAGTCACTTCATAACTGTGCGGCCATAGCTGTTGAGTAATCTCTGAAAACCTCAGTTCCCTTGCCTGCAAAAGGGGGTAAGTGGAGATAGATTGTGGTAAGTCTCTAAAAGGCTATAGGTTCCTGTCCTCTCAATCAACTGATGAAGGACAGTTGTCCACCTTATCATGGTTGGCCTGACAGCTGTCCCTTCTCTTCTCTCGGCCCATCAGGAACAGCTTTTATTTATCCATTTCATGTGGCTTAGTGGGCTGCTATCATGAGTGGTCCTGCTCCCTCCCCTTTCTCAGATTAAGACAGGAAGTTTACATTCACACGTTCACATTCACACGTTCACAAGGAGTGGAGCAGTGGGTAGTTCAGCCTTTCCCCCTCCAAACCTCATCTCATAAACATATCAAGTTCACTTCTTGTTTTGACCTCAAAGTTTGTACCTCCCAAGTCCTCTCCCTGTCACTTTCACTTCCGGTCTCTGAATTCTCTCTCCTTTGACTACATCCTTCCCTGTTGCTTAGCCAATCAGAGACTCTCCTTCAATCCTTTCTCCCTTCCCTTTCCAGGTAGATCATTACACCCTAAATCCATGAGGCCTGAGCAAGGCCCTACAATAGGGACTGTGACTTTCTACAAGGACCCTGACTTAGCTGGAATAGACACAGATCAAGTCTCCATCCCACTTTCCCTCCCATCTCCAGCTACCTGAGGCGTCTTCTCAAATTCAATTTCTCATAGTATCTAGGTGGGCTCTGTTCTCCTCACATCTCCAACCACTCCTTTCTCCATATCCTGCCCTTGACCATTTTGGCAGAAGTTTGTGGTACTGCTCTGTGAAAGATAGAATGTTGTGGGTAAAGAGTTGGTCTGTGCAGGTTGGTTAAACTCTGTTTTAATCCTTCTGAATTTGATGTGGATAGGCACTCAATAGGGTGTGAACTCTAATGATCTGAAGTAGAAAGAGAAAAAGGAACTTTGGGTATTCAGACTAAAGGAGTCTACAATGACATGACTAGGAAAGGGGATATGACTAGAGAAGGACAGAGCTAAGGGATGAGGTCCAGGTATACCTGATGTTAGAAGTGAAGAAGGAAAGAGGGAGAGGCTGAGTAACTCAGAAGCTACTTCCATGAGGGCAGCCAGAAGTCTTGCACGGGCACCACTAGGAGAGTCAGGTTTTGAGAAGGGGAAGTGGCCTCCTTCCCCAATATGGATGGAGATCAGGACAGAGTGTCATGCTGTGGTACTGCAGATTACCACAGCAGAAGATAGAGCCCACTGAGTAGAAGTGTGGCAGGGAGGAAAGGAAGTGGAGACAGGAAAGGGGAACAATCCTTTCAAGTAGGGGGTTGAGGGGAAGAGAATTATAGGTTGGTGATTAGGGAATCACCTAAAGATAAGTTGGAGGACAGTGACCCTGGTCTGAAAGGGGTGTGCAATCCAGGAGCAGAGATATGACATGAACAAGAAAGTTCACCCCCTTCTTTGGAGGCCCGGACATGAGGAGGGAGGGGCACAGGGGTTTTGATGGGGGTTCCTTGATGGCAGTTTAACTTTGAAATCACTATCTTGCCAGTTCAATTTCTGAGCCTACAGTTTATCAAACACCCAACCCCCCCTCCCTAACACTGTTCTGGATAACTTAATATACCTATGTCTAACCTCAGTCTTTGGGAAGTCAGCATATCTAAGCCCATTCTGTCCATGACAAAAATGACCAAAGTAAGAAATGTTGAGTTCATGGACACATGACCTAGAAGTGTCTCCAAAAAAATTACCCAAAGCCTTCAGCCCACAGTACTCTCTGGCCTTCTCAATCCAACCCCAAGATCTTTGAGTTCTCCAGTGCAATTTATGTGCTTCTTCTCTAATTGGAATGTTCTGTTACCTTCTCCTTTCCTTGCCCCCACGACAGAAGTCCTTTAGACCCTGTCATTATCTCTCACCTATCTTCCTCTTTCCTCTATACCTCTTACGGCCAATGGCATCTTGATGTTGAAATGTTCTGTTCTAGTTGCTTTTTTTTATTTATTTGGGTTCTTTTTTTTAACACTGAGATACTAGATAGTGAGTCTTTCCTAGGCATTTTCCTCATCTGTCTGATCTCATCCACATTCCTGGACAAATGCCCAGTATATGGTCAGGGCTAGAAGATAGTTTTCCAGATGAGTAAATGAATGCTTTTTTTTTTTTTTTAAGTCAACAAGGATAATTTGAGCTCTCAACTCTAATGAGAGAGAAATATTTGCAAACCATTTATCTGACAAAGGACTTCTCTGGAATCTAAATGAATCTTCACAAATCAACAGTAAGAAAGGAAACAATTAAATTATAAAGTGGGCAAAAGGCATGAAGAGACATTTCACTAAAGAGGAGCTACAGATGGCAAATAAGTACACAAAGAGATGTTCAACCTCATTAGCCAGTAAGGAAATGCAAATTAAAGCTACAAGGAGATATCACAACCTACTTATCAGAATGACTAAAATAAAAAAAAACAAAAAACACATAAATGTGGATCAGAGGAGGCACAGAAATGCTAATCAATTCTTACTGATGGGACTGACATTGTTAGATCCATTCCAGAAAAGTTTGGAAATTTCTTTAAAAATATAAACATATACTCACCAGATGACCCTGAAATTGATCATGTGAGCACTGTTCCCTGAGAAATAAAAATATTTTGATATAAAACCCTGCATGTGACTGTGTGTATAGCACACAGTGTGTATTATAGTGTGTATAGCAGCTTTATTTATACTAAAAAACTAAAAATAACCCCCCAAATTTTTTTGGTTTTTGGGCCACATCCGATGACGCTCGGATGTTACTCCTAAATATGCACTCAGAAATTGCTTCTGGCTTTTGGGGGGCCATATGGGACTTCGGGGATCGAATCCAGGTCGTCCTGGGTCACCTGCATGCAAGGCAAATGTCCTACCATTGCACTATCACTCCAGCCCCCCAAATGTTTTCTTGAATGAAAAGTTAAGTCAACAGGGATTACTACTGGGCAAGAAAAATGAATGAACTCTTGAGATGCACAAGAACTTGGGTGAATTCCAAGAACAGATGGCCAAGAAAAATAATGCCATCTCAAAAGGTCACAGACTGTATGATTCCAATTCTTAAAGTTTTTGAAGTAGAAAAACTTCAAAAGAGAGATGGGGAGACAACAAGCAGTTACCAGGGATGAAGAATGGTGAGGCTGGTGAGGTGTGGCTATAAAGACAGGTCTTTATGTCAGGGAAGTAATCTCTAGGTTGATTTCTAGAGTTTTACAGATTGGCACATACAATCAAGTGAAAGGATGCCTGTCCTTCATGCCAATGCTCTTTTCCTCGTTTCCATAGTGCTCCATTGTCACGTAAGATGGGACCACTGAGAGAATGTGGGAACCTCGCTGGACTATCTTTGCAACTTCCTGCAAATCTATAATTATTTCAAAGTAAATATTAGCCATAATTATAGTAACAGAATAGAGCACAGAAAATAAAGACTCCATGAGTCTCCACAGAAGTAAAATAACATGAATAAAAATGGGAGGGAAAAAAGGGAAAGATTTCATTGAATCCATGAATAAAAGGTAAAGTTCTCGGGCCCAGAGAGATAGCACAGCGGCGTTTGCCTTGCAAGCAGCCGATCCAGGACCAAAGGTGGTTGGTTCGAATCCCGGTGTCCCATATGGTCCCCCGTGCCTGCCAGGAGCTATTTCTGAGCAGACAGCCAGGAGTGACCCCTGAGCAATGCCGGGTGTGGCCCAAAAACCAAAAAAAAAAAAAAAAAAAAAAGTAAAGCTCTCTTGGGTAGAGTGGTAGTTATTCTGGAGGCCTTCAGGGTGATTCTTTTTTTTTTTTTTTTTTTTTTTTGGGTCACACCAGGCAGCTCTCAGGGGTTACTCCTGGGTCTGCTCTCAGAAATCGCCCCTGGCAGGCATGGGCGACCATATGGGATGCCAGGATTCGAACCACCATCCTTCTGCATGAAAGGGAATCTATCTATGGAAGGCATGCTATCTCACCAGCCCCTTCAGGGTAATTCTTGTGTGCACAAATAAACACTGAGTACAGCTGGGTATATACTCCCCTTGATCAAAGGTAAAGTTCTCACTTCTAGAGAGATAGCAACTAACTAACATGAAAGAGCAAGACCTTGTGTTTTTGTTTGTTTTTTTTTTTTTGTTTTGGGGCCACACCGAGCAGTGCTTAAGGCTAACTCCTGGCTCCGCACTTAGGAATCACTAGATTTGGGTAACCACATGGGATGTCAGGGATCAAACCCAGAGAGCCACACAAGGCAAGTATTCTATCCTCTGTACTCCAGCCTCCTGACCTAGGATTTGACTTGTGATTCTATATGTTCCTCTCCCCTTCCTCACCTCAGCCACCACGCACTGGCTCTCACTGATTCTCAATAAATAAATAAATAAATAAATAAATAAATAAATAAATAAATAAATAAATAAATAAATAAAATCAATGTAGTGGGCAAGTTGTAGCTAGAAAAATATCTTTTGGCAGCAACTATTGCAATTATTATTTCAGGCCAAAATCTTTAGTGGATGCTAAAATTGGTGGACACGAGTATGACGAGAAACACAATATTTATGTGGTCTTAAGAGACCTTTTTGCAAGTCACTTATCTATCCCCTGACAAAGGAAGAAAGTAATGCTGTACCAGAAAGACAGAGCCAACTCCACTTCAACCCAGTATTCAAGGTTAACCTCACCAGCAAAGGACAAATTACATCAGGTTCTTCCTGAGAGGGAGTACAGAAGAAGACAGCCAACACACAGACCCTAAATTTCACTGAATCAAACAGCACCAGGCAAAACCTTACTGAGAGATGCTGCAAAGCCAATGGCTGAGAGTTTAAAAAACGTTTTGTTTTGTTTTGTTTTGTTGGTTTTTGGGACACATCCGGCAGTGCTCAGTGGTTACTCCTGGCTCTATGCTCAGAAATTGCTCCTGGCAGACACAGGGGACCATATGGGATGCCGGGATTCGAACCACTGTCCTTCTGCATAAAAGGCAAACGCCTTACCTCCATGCTATCTCTCTGGCCCCTAAAAAAAAATTTTTTTTTTTGCTTGTTTCTGGGCCATGCCCAGTGACACACTCAGGGGTTACTCCTGGCTATGTGCTCAGAAATCGCTCCTGGCTTGGGGGATCAAACAGTGGTCCGTCCTAGGTCAACCACGTGCAAGGCAAATGCCCTACCCCTGAGCCATTGTTCTGGCCCAAAAAATGTTATAGCTATGAAAATAAAGAGACTGTTCCCCATTCAAGTGTCAATAAACATATGCAACCAAATGCAAAGGGAAGGTTGGATCAGAGAAGAACAAATGAAATGAGTGTAATGAAAATATTGGTGAAATTGGAATAACGTCAATAGACTTTCATTTCTAGAAAGTACTATTGTCAATAATCATCAGATGTTAATTTCCTGATTTTTGACAGTGTACTATGGCTATGAACAAGGATGTTTCTTTAAGCTTACTGCAGAATGGTGAGTGTAATTAGAAAACTACACTAAAGACTACCATGACAATGTTAATGTTAATGAGTAGGAGAAGTAGAATGCCTGTCTTGAATACAGAGGCTGGGAAGGAGAGAGATAAGGGGCATTGGTGGTGGGAATGTTACACTGGTGAAGGGGGTGTTCTTTGTATGACTGAAACCCAACTACAATCATGTTTGTAATCAAGGTGTTTAAATAAAGACATTATTTTTAAAAAAGAATGGGGGCCAGAGAGATAGCATGGAGGTAAGGCGTTTGCCTTTCATGCAGGAGGTCATCAGTTCGAATCCCTGCGTCTCATATGGTCCCCTGTGCCTGCCAGGAGCAATTTCTGAGCATGGAGCCAGGAATAACCCCTGAGCACTGCCAGGTGTGACCCAAAAACCCAAAAAAAAAAAAAAAAAAAAGCTTTTTTAAGTAAAAATAGGAAGTATTTAGAGGCAATGTTTAAATTTACTCAAATTCTTCAGAAAAGTCATATATATATATATATATATATATATATATATATATGTGTGTGTGTATGCATAAATATATGAGTAAACAATTCTAGATGGAGAGACAATTATAAAAGCAACTATGAAACAAATAAGCAAGATGGTGAAATGCTAATGGTCAAGAATTTCTTTGTACTACTTTTGCAATATTAGAAAGCTAAAAAGTTGGGGGCCAGAATGGTGGTGCAAGCAGTAAGGCATCTGCCTTGCACGTGCCAGCCTAGGACAGACCATGATTCGATCCCCCAGCGTCCCATATGAAGGTAAAAAAAAAAAAAAATAGCCAAAACACATTTATAGGACTTGTTTATATAAGAAATGACCTTATTCTTCTCATAGGTAAATCCAAATGACTTTGCATTTATTTCTTCAGGGTAGTTCTCCCAGACCAGGATATAGTCTGGACACTGTCACTTCAAACCAAACAGATAGAATGAGGTCCTCAGCAAACCCTTCTTACTCTCAGGTACCTCTAAAAGCAGCATGGTCCAGCAGGGTGGCAGAAGCCTATCTCTCAGGGGTAAGAGGGATCATCTCTCATTATTTTTCTCTCCTTCCTGAAGGATCTGAAAGGCCCAGACTTACAGGCTTTGTCATGTGCTCTCTGAGATGCCCAAGGAATACTTGGGAACAAGTCTGGACAGAGCAATGAGTCCAGCTCCAGCTTCAGCCCTACTCCTAGTAGATGAGACCTGACATGGCCTGGGGCCTCTCCTGACAACAATGATATAGAGAATGTCTGAACATTCTATACATTCACACAGTTCACTCCGAGTCCAGAAGGCAGACATGTGATTTCCATTCTGCATTCAACTCACTAGACATCAGTGACTAGCCCTGAGGAGGTTTAGATTTCACTTTCTTCATTCATCAAGCCAGGCCAATAACTCTTGCTTTTCTACTCTCAGAAATGTCTTGGGAGGACCTGAGGAGCAGAGGTTTTCTCTTGAAACATAATATGGTAAAACTGTACTTTAGGCCTTCAATGGTCAGAGTCTGTGATAGGAAAATAAAAATTCCACAGATGTGAGAGGTCACCTCAGTGGGTCTACCAAAAGAATGAAGTTTTCATTTCCTTCCTTCTTTCTTCTTCCCTTTCTATTTCCTTTCTTCCTACTCCCTTCTTCCTACTTCCTTCCTTTATTCCTATTTCCTTCCTTTATTTCTACTTTCTTTCCTTCTTTTCTTCCTTCCTTCCCTTCCCTTTCTTTTCTTCCTTCCTTCCCTCTTTCCTTTTTTCTTTTCTTCCTTTCTTCCTTCTTTCCTCTTTCCTTTCTTCCTTCCTTCCTTCTTTCCTTCCTTCCTTCCTTCCTTCCTTCCTTCCTTCCTTCCTTTCTTCCTCCCTATCTTTATCCATCTACCAAATCAACCCACCTACCCATTGCCCTATCAATTCCACCCAGTATTAATTAGCCCATTCTCCTGTCCACGCTAAACTGTTTATTAGTGCCAGAATGAATTCTAGGTACTGAATGATGAAGAAAATTAAATACAATGACAGTCCAGAGAATCTTCTCAATGGAAAAAAGGTACTATATGCTGCTTTGAAAAATGTTACTAGGTGGCCTTGAAACTTGAAGGCAGGAGCTAAAATGGGGCAGTGGTATGTAGTTACTTCCAAAAGAAAGCTGGAGGGGACAACTTATGTTACAGACCCAAGAAGCAATGACTGTAGTTTGGAAGTTGGGGGTAGAGGGTGGAGTGACCTGGGAAAGTCTGAATAGGAAAATATATGAAAGCAGGTGCAGCTGGGGTGGTGGCAGGTGGAGTGGGCAGGGTTTAGGTGCCCCAGTGTAGCTGGGTCTGGCCCTGAGTCTGGACTTTCCTGGCAGCCTCTATCCTTATGATCACAGAGTAGGAGTTGGTAGGATCACTGCTAGGTGGGGCTGGAAAGAGCTCAGAAATCACGAGACCTTCTTGGAATTTCTGGGGGTTCCCTACTCTGGGGATTCTAGTGGAGCAGGAAAATGAGTGCTGGGGCAGGAACTAAAGAAGAGTGTGCCATGGCCAAGATACTGGGTCTCCATAAGTAGAAACAAAAGCAGAGCCCCAAAATGATCTTGGCCCTTCTCCACCTAGAAACCTTATAGCACCTCTCAGTACAAGTGAGATTTATGTTCTCAGCTTTTCTGTACCACCAGCCCCAGAATCCCATTCTCCTTATTTCAAGCTTGATTCTGCCTCTTGAACCCCAGATCTTTCAGGAAAGGTATTACCTGGAGCCACAAGCTTTGATGCTCTCATTCTGTTGTCTCGGTCCCCTGTCCAGCCCCTGCTCCCTGCACAGTAGAACCGGCAGACCTGAGTTTGTGGGCAGGGAATCCAGGAAACTGGAGAGTCCTGCTTGTTAGTCTCAGGGATGTAAGATGATGGGGTGGTTGGGGGGGTGGTTCAAGCAAGGTTGACAGTCATGAATTTTGCTGGCAGTATCAGGAGTCAGGGACCAAAGGGAGAGTGATTGGTGTTTGAGCTTTTGGAATTTATTTTAAACCAAAGGCAGAGGGGCAGTAGCAGATGAAAGTGACACAAATCCTCCATCTGTAGCTAATGAAACTTCCACAGGGCTGGGCAGGGCCACCCACTCTTCTACATGGAGACGCCCCAATGTCTGTCACCTCATAACCACCTCATCTTTCAGCCTGGGCGTGAGGGCCTCTCACTACAAAACCAGCCGCCCTGCCGGAGCCCCTAAGTATCACTCCATCACAGCTGGTTTCCGTCTGACTGTGCCCTGCAAGGGTTTACTGGGGACCCCCAGCCCTGACTCCCAGGGACCATTAGATTTTCTCAGACAGGGACCCCACAGTTCTTTGAGCTGCACGTGCCCCGCCCCCTTGCAAATAATCCAGTTTCTATCCCAGCAAAAACAGTGCCCTCTGACTGGGGCATTCCAAGGACTGTTCAGCTCCAGCCTGATTCATTCTCCCCATCTGTGACAAGACCTTGTCAGACAGCCCTGACTGGCTCAGTTTAGAATAAATTCAGGCAGGGCTGCAAAGGCATGTTGCAGATTAGGTTAACTCTCTCATCAGCTGACTTTAGATCCAGGAGATAATCCCATGTGATCTGGATGAGTCCAACCTGACCCACTCTGAAGTCTTAAGAGAGAAACTGAGGTTTCTCGAAAGAAGAAGGAGCCTTACCTGGAGAATAGAGCTTAGGCTCCCGACTCAGAGTTTCCAGCAGACTTCAAATTTGCCAGATCTAACAACCAAGAGAATGAGAATGAGGAACAGAAAGCCAAGATGCTGACCCTGCTCCCTCCTGTACCCCACAGTTGATGGTCCGTGATCCCTTCTGTACATATGTACCCTTCCTAACAATGTTCAGAGAACCTCCCTCAAGTCCAGTTGTCGGTCACCACTACCACCACAGAGACCTGATGTCTTTCTAGGATGTCCCCTGGAATCCATCATCTTCATACAGGAGCCTTCAAAGGTTTAGGCTTGGTGGGGTCACATTATGCAAGCTGACTTCTTGACACAAAAGCTCCTGCTACTTCTGTTTCTCTTAACACAGCAACTGGGTTCATGTCACACCGTTAGTCAGTAGCAGATGCTAGGAGTCACTTCACCTCTAGTTCTTCATCTTTTTCAGACTGTAGCCCCCTTCGGACTTTCTTTCCTTCCTATGTTCATTCCTATATTATTGGTCCCCCTCCAATTCATGCCAATTCATGCCTCCACCTTTAAATGTTATACACCTATTTTTGGATGGTATATTATTGACATGAGGACATTGTGCTTGCGTTCTCATTTATATGAATGTGAGTGTGTATGTGAATGTGATTTGCATGGATGAGATGAAGTAAAGTCACAAGGACGTGTGTTGTGTTTCATTCATTTAGTAATGATATGCTTGACTTTGCTGCGGAATTGCTTAGGAGTTTTGTAATCGAGTGCAGGAAAATATGTCCTCGATTTTTTTTTCTGTACTCTACTACAACATATTGATTGTAGATTCAGCACTTAAGGTCAATATTAACTAATTTGCTAATAATTTTAATTGTTAGCACTTTCACCATAATTTTCTTAAGTTAGGTGAGCCCCAAGACAATAAATAGTCTAGCTCTGTTTGTGTAGCAGTTGCCAGTTTCCATGGTATAAATATTCCTGTCATTGCTGGGTTTGAGTCACCAATTCCAGTTAAAGAAACATCAGAAAAAGAAGAGCCTCAACACACTACTGCACTTTCCACAGGCAGGTATGATATGGAAGAACAGCCTCAAGAGTCCATTTAAGTTGTACTTTATATAAAACTAACCGGTATTGAATTCTTTAAATTCATTAGCTTTGTTTTTTACGTAATTCATTTAATTGAAAATTAAGTCAATTTTGAATATAACTAGTGATTAGCGCACAACATTCATGAAAGAATTTTTTAAGATCCTAGACCAAAAAGATTGCCTTGCATGTGACTTGCCTTGCATGTGGCTGACTTGGGCTCCATTTCTGGCATCCCATTTGGTTCCCCAACTCTGCCAGCAGTGATCTCTGAGCACAGAGCCAGGAGTAAGCCAAGAGTACTGATGAGAGTGGATCAGAAAGAAAAGATAAAAATTTTTGGACCCGTGAGGCCAGAGCGGTGGCATAGCAGTAGGGCGTTTGCCTTGCACGTGGCTGATCTAGGATGGACCGAAGTTCCATCCCAAGGTGTCCCATATGGCCCTCCAAGCCAGGAGTGATTTCTGAGCACATAGCCAGGAGTAATTCATGAGTGTCACCGGGTATGGCCCAACCCCCCTCCAAAATCATTTGGACCCACCAAAAGAAATAAAAATAACTAAAATATAATATTTATAAAAATTTTATTATCACCTTGTCACCTAGTATGAGGCATCTTCGACATACCTCTGCCTACTCTTTTCTCTCAGAGCATCTACCAATGCTCAAAGTTAAATGACAACGTAAAATTGATGGTGGGCAGGAGTGAAATAAAGAAACATCTTGTACTATTTCCCACTTAGCTTTAAAAAATGGCTGAAATGTGACTTGAATACAGGTCAGCCTCCTGCAAAGAATCCCGTAGCATTATCAGCTCCTTCATCATCACACTGTGAAAAGAGGTGCCCACTACACAGACGAAAAATGTGAGGTCCCATGAGTTTTGTCCAGAGTCAACAGCACTGGACTGTAGTGGGGCCAGATTTTGACCTCACAGTCCCAGGCGCTGTCCTCTTAGAAGAAAACTAGGGGGAAGTGCATGTTCCTGAATTTTCATGGAAAAAGAGAACAAGAGTGCAGGAGGACAAACAAGACTGATGGCTGAACTTCTGATGCCTTTCTTTCCCTTCCCATTTCCTCTGCTCCAGGTCCCACAGGGTGAGGAGGGAGAAAGAAGAATGTCACAGTGAGGCCTCCAAAGAGATTGGCCTCTAAGAAAAGATGGGCTCGGATCAGAGAGTTAGTACTATAGGTAGCGCACTTGTCTTGCATAAGCCAATTTGGGTTCAATCCCCAGGATACCATATGGTTCCCTGAGCACCATCAAGAGTGACTCTAGAGTGTAGAGCCACAAGGAAGCCCTGAGAATCTCCCAGTGTGGCCCAATAACAAAACAAACAGAAAAATGAATTTATGCACTTTGCTGTTACATAAGTAAATAAATAAATAAATTAGCAGAGTAAATAAAATAAATAAATAAATTAGAAGAGTATCATACTGAGTGAAATCAGAGGGAGAAAAACAGACTCAGAATGATCTGGACCTATGAAGAAATTTCATGAGGGAATATCAAATGTCCAATGGCCATAGAAATGAAGAGCAGAATAGCTGGTCTTTAGTAGGAAGCTTGCCACTGGGGCAAGTGTTTGGGGTGAGTATTAAGTTAGGAAAGGGAACAGAAGGACAATGGGAGTGGGAAATGGGTCTGCCACATAGGCAGACTGGGAGATAGAAGTGAAACTGGTGACATTGGTGATGGGAAATAGACAATAGTGAAGGGTTTGGTGTTGGGATGTTTTATAACTGAAACTCAATTATAAATATCTTCAGAACTTTGTGATTCATTATAATCCTATTTAAAAAAAGAAATTAAAAAGAACGAGACTGTTTTCTGACACTCCTCAGTGTCCCTGAGGAGCATGGCCACAACTAAACATATAGCCCACCCCTTGGTACCTGCCCTGCAGGAATGGGGAAGCCTTTCTTGGCTCCATGTCTCCCATATGAAATTGAGCAGCATTTTTCATGGTCAACCCTTTGTGCCAAGCACCATGCAAGGCATCCATGATCCCTTGTAGACTTGGCAATCTTCCAGGGAATATTTACCCACTTCAAGTTTGCCAAAGCCTATTTGTGGGGTCCCTATACACTCACCACTGTGTCTTTTCTACACCAGAGAGGGTCTAGATAGAAGAAGAGGAAAAGGAAGACCTTGGACAGCCAGAAGGTCACATGGACAGTCAAAAACCAAGAGGATAGAAGGATGCAGAGAGGTCAAAGAGACCAGTGCCAGGTATTTGTGTAGATAAGTTTCCAGAGATGCTGAGAGAGCTGAGTCATCTGGAGTTAAGGCAGCAGGCAGTCATGTGAACAAGTCTAGATTCCAGACTCTTTCTTGTGGTGGAAACTGGTTTGGGGGCTGGCTTGTTTGGTTGTAATGCTTCATAGAATGGGATTGTAGAGATCATACCTATTCATCCTGTAGTGCCTTCTGAAGCTAGCGGGTCACACCCTGTTGTTCTAGAGCTTAAATACACACTCAAGGAGTCTCAAGGATTCCCAGTTGTAGTGATTCCTCAATCCTGGCTGACTTGTGATCTGAAAGCCACTTGTGGAATTGCAGGTAGCAGAGCTTCCATGCTCTAAGAGTAAAGCCATGAGGACCATACTCAGCACATGTGGTTGTTCAGGGGCTCAAACCCTTGACCAGAAGCTTTTAAGGCAGCTACTCTAAGCCACTGAACTATCATCTGGGACCCCTGGGATCATGTTTATAAAAGGAAGATCAAGGAAGAGCAAGTTGATGGCAAAAGGATGGAAGGAGATAATGTTGATCCATGTAAGTAGAGCTTACGCTCTTCTCCATCCTTTAGCTCCCTCCATGGAGCTTTCCCTAAGGCCCTCTGTGTGTCCAGAGCTTTTGTTGATGTGACGAGGAAGTACCCAAATAGGAAGTGATATGTGAGGTACGTTAGGAGCTTGTATCTCCTCTGCCTTTCAGAAATACTCTGATCCCAGGCAAGTGTCTTTATCCCACTGAGATGTGTTTCTGTTGCCAGTGGAATCAATTATTGACACCCTGAAAGTACCAACATCCCTTCTGGTCTGTTTCCTGCCAACTTTGAACCATAGCCCTCAATTTGTGCCCACTCCATACCCCCTCTCTCCAGCTTTTCCTAGCTCTGTCTCTGATCTGCACTATTCTACAATTTCTCTAAGAGAAAACAGTTGGTGCTTTTCTTAGGAAATGCTCAAGTGGCCCCTGCCCTGAAGGACATTCTTCATGTCCAGTAGGATGTCCATTTTCTTGCCCCCTCCTCCTGCTGTGGACCTGGCCTGCCATCATTATTTATTTCCACATCAACCAGGTTCTCGAGGATGAGGACCAGAGCTCATTTATCTCTGCAATGTTTATAGCACCCAGGGCAGTGCCTAGCACTGGCCAGCTGCTCCAAGGAAGCTTATTGATCTACTGCTTATGACAGAGATTTTCAAGGTATGCTGCCAAAGTCTCAAGAATTCCACGGAGCTATCTCAGAGGCCACCACAGCCGAGTGTGAAAGCGACTGGTGTTCCCAGCGTCAAAATAAGGTGCATAAATGAGAAAGAGCATCTGGTAATAAGGATATTACTGGGGACAGGAGAGAGAGTACAGCATCCAGGGAAATTGCTTGGCACAAAGCCAAACTGGGTTCAATCCTAATACTTATATGGTTTCTCAAGCCCTACCAGGAGTGATCCCTGAGTGCAGAGCCAGGAGTAACTCCTGAATACCCAGGGATATGGACAAGAAAGAAAGAAAGAAAGAAAGAAAGAAAGAAAGAAAGAAAGAAAGAAAGAAAGAAAGAAAGAAAGAAAGAAAGAAAGAAAGAAAGAAAGAAAGAAAGAAAGAAAGAAAGAAAGAAAGAAAGAAAGAAAGAAAGAAAGAAAGAAAGAAAGAAAGAAAGAAAGAAAGAAAGAAAGAAAGAAAGAAAGAAAGAGAAGAAAGAAGAAAGAAAGAAAGAAAGAAAGAAAGAAAGAAAGAAAGAAAGAAAGAAAGAAAGAAAGAAAGAAAGAAAGAAAGAAAGAAAGAAAGAAAGAAAGAAAGAAAGAAAGAAAGAAAGAAAGAAAGAAAGAAAGAAAGAAAGAAAAAGGAGGGAAATATTGCTACACATTATAAAATTCAGCTGGAAGGCGAAAGTAAAAATCCAAGAAAATCCTGGGGTCAGAAAGCTAGTATAGCAGGTAAGACACTGGTCTGTTCAATCCCTGGCATCACATATAGTCCCCTGAGCACTACCTGGAGTGATCCCTGAGAATAGAGATAATAGTCAAGCCCTGAGATGCTGGGCATGGTCCCCAAATCAAAACAAGCAACCAAACAAGAAAATTCTCCACATCAAGGGGGCATAAACTATAAAAGAAACAGTATTCAAATAAGAACCCTTCAGAAATTTCAACTTATACCTTCCAACGAGAACTTCTAAATAAGAAAAGAAAGAATATGGAGGAGAATTAACCTCGAAAACAATTACATTAAAAAAAAATTCCCAGGAGCAAATGAAGGACACTTGAGATTTTTAAATCAACAGAAGAAAGAGAACATCAGAAAGAGTTGGGCAATGATATTTCTTTTTTAAATCAAAGATTAGAGAAGATAAGAAATGTTTCTTAAGAAACCAGAATGCTATTTTAAAACCATAATGTCAGTTTCTTGAACCAAGAAGCCAAGTCAGATGTATATTCCATTCACCAGCAACAACAGATATTGTAGAAACTGTGTTATGATTTATAGCCCTGGTCACTTATAAACTAATTCCCTATTCATTGCAATCTCATGAGATAGTGACCACTTTTATCTTTAGTTTATGTTTGTTTATTTGCTTTTTGTTTTTTTTTGGGGGGGGGGAGGGAACACACTTAATGATGCACTTCTGGCTTTGCACTCAAGAATTACTCCTGGAAGTACTTAGGAGACAATATGAGATACTGGTCAAACCCAGTTTGAGGACATTCAAAACAAATGCCCTAACAGCTGTCTGATTTCTCTAGCCACTTTCTATGTTTCTTTTCTGAGAAGTTAGTTGAATATATATTTTAGAAAACAGTTTTGAAAACTCCAAAGAGTCAAGTTATAAGATAAAATATGGGAGATTCACCCTGGGCTCTAGGGGAAAGGAGTTCCAGTATAACCTCACACAGTGAGCTTGAGAACTCTCAGAACAAACAAGAGCAGAGAATGGGGGGTGGAGGTGGGGGGCTCTGAAGGCAGAGACAGGATAAATAAAGATAGAGCTACCAAGCCAGATCTACAAGTGAAGGGCTGTGTGTTTATCTCACCCAAGTAAACAGAATGATAGGAAACCCTGAGAAGTCAAGAGGAAGGAAAACATTCAAAAAGAAACAAATGCCTCAAAGATGAAGCAAACTGAATTTTGGCCTGATTTGGCAGAATTGGCAGCGAGCAGGAAAGTAAATTTCGCTGAAAGGCGGCTGCTGGAGGCGTTTTCCTGGGGGAGGTACAGGGATAACGAGGTGGTGAACTTGAAGCAGGAGGTATTCCTGATTGCTCATAGGACTCCCCAAGGCTCCCGGGAACACTTACATCATCAACATGATGCAAAAGCTGAGCCTGGGGTTTTATCCAGACAAAATAAGAAGGACTGCAGCATGATTGCACAAGAGAAGCCAGTGGTAGCAATCTTGACAAGAGAAGCATAAAGGAAAGGGAGGGGGTGAGGGAGGAGAGCAAGGAAAAGGGGGAGAACTGATGCCAATGGTCTCATCTTTCCAGTCACCTCAGCAACTGTTAGCTCTAAATATGATTCAAACCCACAAACTGAAGCAAGAGGAACACTGGGATAAAGGCTGGACTAGCTACCCTTGGGCAAAGACAACAAAGGAACATCTGAATTGATCCTCACACACACCCAACATAAATTGGGAAAGATTGGGGAGGCAGGGAAATCAGGTGCCCGGTCCAGTGGATACTTCCAAGTTTTGCCTTTACTCAGTCTATTGTGACCTGAGCTTTTTAATTTTTTTTTATCGCTTTACAAGTTGTAAAAATTGATAGCACTGCAAATAATTCTTATAGAAATGTAAATAATGGCCTGGGCCTTACAAGTGAGGATCACCCTATGGACTGGGGCCAGTTTAGTAACTATTTGTAAATTCAAATTTGATTCCCAATGAGCCCCTCTCCCCCAGCACCTTTCTGCATTTTTTGTGAACTCCTTGGAAGTTAAAAAAAAAATTTAAGTATCCTATTAGTTGCCTCCATAATAAAGAAAAAACTAAGTAAAATCTCTGACCCAGATTCATTTTTATATCTATACGAGAGCCATGATTACAACTTGAAAAACAAACCTCTTGTGAGCAAACAAATCACTTCATAACCTCACAGGGATGCACCAATTCTGATTCAAAGACCCAAGAATCTGCATTTTTTCATAACATCCACTGACCTATGGTAACCACTTAGATTTTTGTTATTATTAGTGTTGTTGTTGCTGTTGCTGTTTTGGGGCCATACACAATGGTGTTTACGGGTTATTCTAGGCTCATGCTCAGAAATCATTCTGGTGGGTTTGGGGGACCATATGGGATACTGGGGATCAAATCCCAGGTTAGCCACATGCAAGATACCCTACCCTCTGTACTTAGTTCTTAGAATACTTTGGTGGCCTTAACTCACCTTAAAATTCTCTAGTGGTAGTTCATGACAAATGCATGGTTATTGATACCTTCTATTAGAAGAGGGTGCTGAGAAAAATAAAGTTGTATTAAGTCACACTGTCTGGAATGAGGAAAGCCCAGAATATGGACTTGGGACGCACTGTTTATGAGGTCTCCCTACTTCACTGATGATGGGAACCACACAGATTGACAGGCCCCTATGTCTGCTCACTCTGTGGGCCCCACACTCCCAACTCTGGACTAAACCCAGGAAGGGAATTTGAGGCTACTTGAAGAAGCACTTGCTAAATGAAACAAAGTTCTTATCTAGCCTGGGTTTTTTTCACTCCAATAGCAGAGATGGGGAGACTATTTCCCGAGTGACAAAACTGCAGAGACTGAATAGAAGGAGGGCTTTCTGGGAGACTCCCAAATCCAAGCATAGGTAAGTGGTTTTCCTAGGTTCTAGCTCAGAGAGTGGTTGGGGCCTTCCTAGTCATCCCCACAGTGGGGACATAGAGGCATAGTAGGATGGCTGGGGACAAAGAGGCATAGAGGAATGGTGAGGACACAGAGGCACAAGGGATTAGTGGGGTCACAGAGGCTCAGTGGGCCAAGTGGGGAAACAGAGGCACAGTGGGGACACAGCCTCAGGAGGTGGGGACATGCTCCATAGGCCTTTTACAAATTTATACACACAGGTGGCCTCAGCTCCTTATAGGACATGGCCCTAGGCCTCTCCACTGTGGTTAGCTAGACTCTGGTTCTTGTGGCCTTTCCTGCCTGTGACTGTGAAGAAGAGAGGATGATGGGACAGGCCAGATTTCAGAGAGATGCAGACTGGAAAACTAACTGCTGTGGGCACACTGCCACAGTTTCTAGATGAGGCACACAGCTGGAGTTCTTCCTCTAGGGTCTCCCCACTGTGCCTGCATGCTGAAATGCAACAAGGCCCCTGACACTTAAAAGTTCTTTCCCAGGACATTAGACCCTCCTGTCTAGCCCAACCTAAGGTCCAGCCTTCAGGCAAATGTCTCTTCCCTGCCAAAGCAAACAGTAAACATGGCCTTGTGTTGGTGATCTCTCCTATGCTTTCTTTTTTTTTGGTTTTTGGGCCACGCCCGGTGACACTCAGGGGTTACTCCTGGCTATGCGCTCAGAAGTCACTCCTGGCTTGGGGGACCATATGGGATGCCGGGGGATCAAACCTTGGTCCGTCCAAGGCTAGCGCAGGCAAGGCAGGCACCTTACCTCTAGCACCACTGCCCAGCCCCCCTCCTATGCTTTCAATAGGCCTGGGGTACCAGTGTCTGGTCATTGTCCCCTTGCTGCTCACAGTCACCACAAAAGGACTGAGCCTGACTCAACATGGGTCCTGCTTGTGTCTGTTCATAGCCCAACACTCCAGCCAGTATTGCAGAGTGGGGTGCAGTGAGAGTCAGACTGGGCCAACTGGGCCTCACTATCCTGTTCCCAAGAGGTCATCACAGGAACATCTTCCCATAGTTCTGACAGTTCAGTGCAAGCTCCTATTGGCCACCTAGCCCAGAACATGGAAACAGTGTGTGAGACCACATCAATAATCCCTCTGGGGGTCAAGGCAGAAATAGGGAGTTCAGTGGCAGCACAAGAAGTGAATAGGCCACAAGAACTGGCCTGATGGACGTGGCACCTGCTGAGAGGGACTAAACTAGATCACTAGCTCAGTCCTAAGCTTTCATGCAAACTGCCATGTCTCTCAGCTACTTTCAGGATCTAGTTCAAGAGCAGCCCCATGTCACCACCTGCCTTTGTACATGTGTCCCACAGAGGCCACATTCCAGCTGCTTCCAGAGCACCCAGCCATGCCTCATGTCTCTTACCTTTAGCCCCTAAGTGCCTGACAAAGTCTGGCCCACCTTATAAACTGTACCTAGGACCTCTTTATGGAAACCTTCCAGTATGTTGGCATAGTAACTGTGTCCATGTTTTGGATGAAAACATTGAAGGCAGAAAAAAAGATCTTGCCTGGATCTCATAGTGAAGCCAAGGAATCTGCAAGCCTTGGAGCCTCCTCTCCCAGACATTCTCAAAGGGAAGAGTTTGCGATCTGTTATCAAAACTGCCTTCAGAGGCTGGGGTCAGAGGTCCTAAGCCCTGGCATGGTCTCCTGGATCTGGATCCCTGTCCCTGCCTCAGATGAGATAGCACAGATGGTTTTTTGATCCAGACATCAGGCTCAGCCAGTTCTTGTCCTAATGGGATCAAGCTGGCCTTCCTTTTTCTGTTTAGGGGTATTGGAAAGGCAGAGAGCAAAAGGAGAAAAGTATGGGGTTGAGCAGTGTGTAAGGATGTGTGTGTGTGTGTGTGTGTGTGTGTGTGTGTGTGTGTGTGTGTGTGTGTGTGTGTGTATCCACATCATCTGCTTTGCTGGCTGATTCTGTGTGGACACTTTGGCCTTCCCCACGGGGTTGGGGATTCATCCTTCTTCCTAGTACCATTGCTGGCCAGAGGGGCCACATTTTCCTGGGACTCATTTCTCTTGCCTTCAAACCTCCTGTGGTCCCTTTCTTTCTCTCTTTCCCTTCCCACTGTAAGTTTACTGTATTCAGCTCACAGGCCTTCCACGATTCTTCACCAAAGATGCTTAGGATTCATTTCTATCCATTCTGACTTTGCCAGAGATCTCCAATCACACAGATTGATGCTTTTACTGGGGGAACGTGTTAAAAATGGTGGAATCTCAGACATCCGGGTAGCTGAGTCCTAGGCAGCATCTGGCATCTTTAGACTCCATCAGGGCAGGAATTTGGCATTTTTGGAGGCTGCAGATTTATCCTCAATACCTAAAAGCTAAAAGCAAGCATGACTTCTTGGCAGTGTGTAGGGCTGGCTCCTCTGCTCATGGAAAAATACTGAGATCAAGACTGATGGCCTTTGGCCTGGACTTCAGTGGTGTCTGAGAGCTTGGGAGGAGAGAGCGGTCCCCTGGCACTTGGTGGTCCACATCATGCCTTTTGTTCACTGGCTCTCTGCCCGGGCTGCTGGCAGAAGAGCAAGCACCTGGTAGCTCATTTGCACACCAGGGAGCTGAATCCTGTGCTTCTTCAGGATGGTGATCCCTCTGTGAAAAAGGGGAGCAGACCAGTGAGCAAAAAAGAGGGTTGGGTTCCAATGCACCTAATGAGCTTCAGAAAGAAATGGAAGTCCAGTGGCTGGGGCTAGCAGCCAGTCTTACAACTAGTCCCAGATACAGCTCTTCCTCTGCTATGCCAGGCAGTCAGCTTCTCCTTTCGCCTCCCAGTAATCATATGCCTGCCTTGGCAGGAGAGAAGACTAGGCATTTCTCAATGCTGACTTCCTCCTCATTGAGTCCTGCCAGCAAGTTATGGAAAGTGGCTTGAAGACAAGAAAGGGTCTCCGCTCCTAATTGTCTCCCCATCACCCACTTTGGAGGTGGAAATAGACTGATCCCAGACAAACCCAGCATAGCGCTCGGTGATGAATCAGTATATTCATCCCGAACAGGGACAACTCAATTTCAGGCTCACCCACACTCACTCACAGGAAAATGCACTTAACCCCACAGATTCCAACTGGGCACTGGCTCAAAGCTGCTGCCAGCGGCTTCTGGGCTCCCTGCACTGTAGCATCTCCTTCCTTGAAATTCAGTTCCAAGGGACTGAAAATATTCACTAGCCCCTGCGAACCTCTTCTGTGCATTAAAGACACTTTATGCTCATCCCAGTTACACAGGGCAACCCTAAGAGGCAGCTACCAACTTCTTCCACTTTATAGAGGTGGAAACTGAGGCACAGCTTACAATTCCATGGAATTTAAAGGCCAAACAGACTGCAGATGTGACAGAATCTTTGTTTTTATTCGTAACCTGGCCCAAATCCCCACCCACCACCCCCATCACATTCATTCCACTCACTCTGTTTCCAATTATGGGTTGGATAAAAGGTATTAGGGTAGACACATAGACCTGGGCTCAGCCTGATCATTGTGAACAGCACTGTAGATGAGACGTGATCCTTGAGAAATATAGTCAGAGAGAATCCAGCTCTATAAAGAAGTTTAGGAAAACTTCCTGAAGGTGGTGACATCAGGTGAGAATGTCAGCTCCTTCATAGAGGCTTGATCTGGTCTGTTTCTGAACTTTGAATAAATTCCATGGAAAAGTGTGTGCTCTTATGTCTGGCTTCTTTTGCTCAATATACTTTTTTTCTTTTTTTTTTTTTGTTTTTTGTTTTGGGGCCACACCTGGTGACGCTCAGGGGTTACTCCTGGCTATGCACTCAGAAGTCGCTCCTGACTTGGGGGACCATATGGGACTCTGGGGGATCAAACCGCTGTCCGTCCTAGGCTAGTACTGACAAGGCAGACACCTTACCTCTAGCGCCAAGGCACCAGCCCCTGCTCAATATACTTTTAAACATCAAGTTCCTCTGAGCTGTGGCACAGTCTTGTGATGCCTTGTCAAATGAAAGTTCCTAGGACCCAAAAGAAATGGAGCCGGAAAACACACTTGAGTGGTGGTAGTTTTCAAGTGCATAGAGGATTAAGATGCATTTCAGAAGTTCTACATCCGGGCCCGGAGAGATAGCACAGCGGCGTTTGCCTTGCAAGCAGCCGATCCAGGACCAAAGGTGGTTGGTTCGAATCCCGGTGTCCCATATGGTCCCCCGTGCCTGCCAGGAGCTATTTCTGAGCAGACAGCCAGGAGTAACCCCTGAGCAATGCTGGTGTGGCCCAAAAAACAAACAAAAAAAAAAAAAAAAAAAAAAAAAAGAAGTTCTACATCCAAACACTGCCTAAAAGATTCATACAATGAATGGTGAGAGTGATACAAAGGACGAGCTCTAGACCTCAACCAACAGGGATGAAACTTATCCACATTGCCTGGGATCAGCTGGTATTCTACCCCAGCTGATTGTTTAACTCTACCCCAATTTAGTGACCTGTTCCACTCTGGACTGGCATTTAGATTCTTGCTAGTATGACTAAGTTATTATTAGCAATGCTGAAAAATATATTTTAAGAGACATGAATTGAAACTCATGTCCAGAGCTGGGGAGATAGTTCAAAGGAACTGGAGACCACACATTGCATGTAGGAGGTCTCGGTGAAATATTGGATTACTGTTGCATGGTCCCATGAGCCTAACTGATTGCCATACATCAAACACTGAACTGGTGTGACCCATAAACCAAAGACTCATGCTTCTCAGTGATATACTTAGGAGTGAACCTGGGGGCTGGAGAAATAGCACAATAATGGAGCATTTGTCTTAAATATGGTTGACCAGAATTCAATCCCCAGCATCCTATACGGTACTTCGGGACTGTCAGGAGTGATCCCTGAGCACAGAGCTAGGATTAAGCCCTGAGTATGTTAAAGGTGGCTCAAAAATCAAAAGAAGGGAGCCAACCTGATGTGTACATTTTTATTTGTCTAGCTCCATGTTATAGAGGCTGGTGTATGCTCTCTTTGTGTGTATGTATTGTGATTGTATATATGTGTGTACAAACATGCACAGGGAAGGTGGGGGCTGGCCCTTTATTCTACATGTAAGTGCTCAGTTGAGCCCAGCTTCAAAAGTACCAATAAGAAAATGCTTTCTGAGTCCCCAAACCCCACTTGCAGCAAGAGATTGTAGTTCTGTCCATATGTCTTCTTGGGTAAGCAGGTAAAAGGGAAGCAGAGTCAGAGCCCAGTTCCCCCCGCCCCCCCCCCACACACACACCTGGAGAAACCTCTTTAATCAGGAATTACCACACCTTCCACAAAAACTTCTCTGCCCTTCCCAAAGTTCCCGGGCTGTCACCCACAGTTCTCAGTCTGGAGCTTCTGGGGAACTTTCTAGAAATACCAAAACCATGATTCTAATTTGATTGTGCTAGAATGGAGCTCAAGCACAATATTTTATAAGCTCCCCCAAGCAATGGTAGCATGAGAAGGGGCAAGAGCGTGGTAATGATCATCCTCTTCCAAAAGAGAGACCCTGGGGAGGGGAGAATATCAATGGGTATTAATGTAGTCAACAGGGCTTCAGCACTTTCATCTTAACAATCCCTGAGAGGGACTGGAGTGATAGCACTGTGGGTAGGGTGGATAGGGTACCTGCCTTGCACATGGCCTGCCTGGGTTCATTCCCCACCATTACAGATGGTCCCCTAGACCTGAGTGCAGAGCCAAGAATAAGTCCTGAGCACTGCTGGGTACAGTCAACAAACAAACAAACACCCCCAAACCTCTTCATCTGTTCTCTGTCTCTGTCTCTCTGTCTCTGTCTCTCTGTCTCTGTCTCTCTTTCTCTCTCTCTCTCTCTCACACACACACACATACACACACACACACACACACACACACTCATACACTGCAGGTGAGATATGGTTTCAAAACCCTTTTGAGCAGAGCAAGGCAGAGAGTGCCTGATGAGGCCATACAACTAACAGCCAAGGTCAGGTGTTATCTGCCAGCACGGGCTCTGAGCCCACAGTTTGCTTTTAACGAATGTCTGTTGGCTATGGCCGACCACACACACACACACACACACACACACACACACACACACACACACACACACACAATCTCATTCTCCTGCACAGAAGGCACTGTGGCGGTAATGGAATCGCCTGTCCAGAGGCAGCATAATTGAATGGCTGAGGGCATTAAGTCCTTGATTGAACTGGTTGTTCATTTGAAGGGACAATTAACCCAGCTAATATTCCAGGCCAGCCCGGCAGGTCTGTCCCCATCAAAGGACATATTGAGCAGATAATAAAATGACTGAACTACCTTATGGAGGAGAGTAAGGCTTCGGGGGTGCTCACCCCATACCCATCGCCCAGATCAGCTTGGGGCCATAGACCCTGTGAAGCAAGAGCATTCCAGGCTCTTTTGAGTGTGTGAGTGTGATTTTGTGACAGGAACAGAGTGTTCATCTCTCGTCCTTGATATGGCCAGTCCTGCCTGACCTTGCCACAGTCACTTCAGTGGCGTGGAGCTTTTTGTGTCCTGTCCCCCGAGGAGCACACCATGACTCTGTCATACATCTTGCCTTCTGCCATGTCACATGGTTCTTGTGGTGCAAGCCTGTGGGACTGAGTTTCCGGTTTCATCATCAGGAAGCAAACTGACTGTTAAATCGGTTCTTCTCATCACCCACCAGCTTCCTGGAGGGGTGGAAGCAAGGAAGGCAAGAGACAGAAAGAACTTTCCTCCCCTTTCCCTCCCCATGCTTGAAACCCATTACAAGATAAGGTGTCTGCTAAGCAGCACATCTCAATGGAGGGGTTTGCTGACTTGCAGAAGCACAGGATGGGCAAGAGAAGTAGGTGGGCAGCTGCTGGGCAATCTCAGTTTCTTCTGGACTGAGGAGAAGTAATTCCTGTGATTAATATGTGTTTCCCAGTAAGTAGTAGGCTGGGGCTTTTCATGAACCCATGCCATCTTTCCCACACTTCCTGAGCATGTACCATTAACATTTTTCAAATAAGATGCTGAAGGCTAAAGAGGTTAGTTTCAAAGACACATACATATAGGACGTTGAAGGTGAAAGTAAAAACTAAGATTGTTCAATTCAAAAGCAATGCATTCCTCTTTGTCACCATATCCTTCCATGGATCCATCCACCCATGCATCCATGTATCTTTCCTTCCTTCCTTCCTTCCTTCCTTCCTTCCTTCCTTCCTTCCTTCCTTCCTTCCTTCCTTCCTTCCTTCCTTCCTTCCTTCCTTCCTTCCTTCCTTCCTTCTTTCCTTCCTTTCTTCCTTTTCCTTCCTTCTTCCTTCCTTCTGTCTTTCCTTATTTCTTTCCTTCCTTCCTTCTTTCCTTCTTTCCTTCCTTCCTTCCTTCTTCCTTCCTTCTTCCTTCCTTCTGTCTTTCCTTATTTCTTTCCTTCCTTCCTTTATTCCTTTCATTCATCATTCATCCATGTGTTCTTTCCACCATCTATCCTATACCTAGCATTTCATCCATCTATTCATCCTCTATCCCTACATCAATCCATTCATCAACTCATCCATGTATCTATCCATCCTTTCTTTCATCCTTTCTTCCATATACCTATCTACCTATCCATTTATCCATTAACCTATATTTCCATTTATCTGTCAGTTCCTCCATCCATTCATCCATACATTTATCCATTCATTTTTCTATCCTGTCAGCCAACTATTATTCTTTCTTACATTCATTCTATAAATATTATCTATCTCCTGTGCTGTAACAGGCACTGTGCCAGGTACCAAGAATAGAGTGATGACAGCCATGGCCCTGACATCTCTGCACTCTGAATGGGCAGGCAACTTTGGCTAAAGGCTAATGAGCAAATTCAGGCTAAATGTCAATGTTCTCACACATCTAAATGCTCTAAGATTGAGGCAGGGTTGAAAAAGAAACTGCCTCCATTCTGAAGCCCTTTGCAACCTTCTATGCCATGAGCTCACAGATTCTATGTTGGGTTTTAGTTGTGGTCCTTTAGTTTTTGTCAGTGTGGCCTTGAGTTAAGCATATTCTCCTTGAGATCTCAGTTTTCTCATTTGGGAGCTGGGCTAAAAATGCTCTTCCCCAGTTACTGGAATTCGAAAGGGAATTTGTTTCAAAAAGCTTTTGTAAACTCTGATGCAAATGACACATATGTTCACACCATCTGAGGACCTAGTCTCTATTTCTATTGGAGGTCAGACACTAAACTGAGGAACCAAGGAACACACCTGGCAATGAGGGGCAATGCTAGGGCTCAAACTCTCATGCGCAGGGCATGTATCTGCCCTAGGCCAAGAAGTGGTTTCATTTGCCTTAAATCAACAAGTTCCAGGCAAGAAGAACCTTCACAAGCTTATTGGTCAGGTGTCTCAGATCAGTCCTGGCATGCGGCATGTTAGAACTTCCACAGTCTGCTCTGTGGGAGTGGTCATTATATAGCAGGAAGCTGTGACCCAATGGTCACAGTGGTCAAATATAGGCTAAGGTGACCCAGATACTGGGATTCTGTCCAGGGCCCCAGAACTACTGGCTGGTGCAAGGAAGAAATGAGGTTGGACCAGCTCTGCTTCCCAGTAACAAGTGTGGTTGTTCCTAAATGTCCAGGAGCTCATATGCTTGACAGATGTGGGGCAAAACTGATTTTGTGCATCTTGTCTAGAGCACAGGGCATGCAACTCCCCAGTACCTCACCTTCTGCCTGATGTGTTTCTCTACCATCAGGCGCCATGCAACGATATGTTTTTATGCCATCAGAACCCTTCCAGGAGGCTGTCTTGAGGCCTCTGTTCTAGGCCTCAGAGATCATATTCTCTCCTAGTGGTCTCTGCAGAGAGTCATACTTTTACATTTCTTCCTGGTTTTCCGTATAACTCAGAGTGTCTATGGGCTCATACTATTTCGGCATCTTGCAACTCCCTTGGTCACATCTCCATGGCAAATAACGGAGATTACTCCTGCCCCCTGTCACCTTCAGATGTCACCCTATTTCTCATTTCCTCACCTATAGTTTCCTGGAAAATGAATCATTGATGTCAGGCAGGAAGGGGGAAAGGAGTGAGAAGAGATGGAGCTTCAGGTCTCAGACCTAACAATGCAGACTTCAGAAGATGGGGCTGAAGCATGCCTGTGCTTTGCATCCAGCTAACCTGGGCTCAACTCCTGGCATCTCCTATGGTCCTCCAAGCACCACAAGGAGTGGTTTTTCAGTGCAGAGCCAGGACTAAGCCCTGATCACCACAGCCGGTGGCCCAAAACAAAGCAAAGAGAAGCAAATAAAGAATCCAGAAGGGTTGGTCTCCTTGGTGATTCCCTAATAACTGCTGCCTTTATCATCCCTCCCCCCTCCTCACTCTCCATCCTAGTTCCCAGCTAGGTTTATAATTGTAGGCATCAGCAGCCTTGGAGCAGTGTTCACAAGTATGTGTGTACATATGTGACTGGTCTCTGAACACATGGATGGGGCCATGTGGGCTCACTGCTATGTGAATCCTCAGCATGAGCTTTAGCACCTACATGGTGTCCTAATGAAGAAGGGGCTACCTATGACCATAAAGAGGGGGACAAAGGGGGAAGTGGAGACCTGCTCAGCTCTTGTCCTCCTGGATTGTAGAAGCGGCCATCTCTATGGCAGAGGCTGCTAAAGCAGTCTGATATTCCTGGAAATGCAGCAGCTTCCTGCTTCATGGAGTCTCTAAAGCCCATAGACCCCCACAGTAAAAGGTTGGAGAGACCCATGTTGTAATCAGGTAACAGCTGGTTTTCATTTATCTCTATTAAAAACATTTACAAATGATTTATTGATTTAAAGGACTAGAAAGGAAACGCGGCCCCCAAACCTCATGTCACTGATTTATCTGATATTAAGGTTTAGGATTTCCTGAGCACAGAGTGTGGCTTAAAAGATGCAGAAATAAATTTTTTAATACCCGGGAATCAATGAATTGCACTCGGGCTGAGAATGAAACGAGATGGGGAAGGGCCCTAGAGATCATAGATGTCTAGGGAGCTCTGTGTGTGTATATTGTATGTGTATATGTGTATATATGTATGTGTATATTGATATGTCTCTGTGTATCAGTGTGTGTCTTAGAATGCGCATATATATTACATATCTTGTGTAGGAATATACACGTGTGTAAATGTATACACATGTGTAAGAATGTATGTGTGTCTGAGTATATGAATAGATATGTGTGAGAATGGGTATTTTCTTTTCTTTTTTTTGGAGGGGGTCACACCCGACCGCGCTCAGGGGTTCCTCCTGACTCTATGCTCAGAAATCGCTCCTGGCAGGCTCAGGGGACCATATGGGATGCCAGAATTCGAACCACCAACCTTCTGTATGCAGGGCAAACGCCTTACCTCCATGCTATCTCTCCAGCCCCAGCATGGGTATTTTCAAGCATATGTGTTTATATTTGTGTATGTATTTGTACATGTGTATTCATCTGTGGATGCATGCCTGTCATGTGTGTCTCTGTGCATCCTGTGCTTGTGTTTTGTGCATGCACATGATAGTGACCTTGGATGCGACTCTGCCACCTGTAGCCCTTGGGTTGAAGTTGAGTAACAGAAAGTAGTACTCTGGTTCTGGGCTACAGCTGCCCAGCCTATGAAGGACTCTGCATCTTCTGAAACCTTTCCCACTCACCTTTCACCCACTTGCCTATCCTTAAACAGCTCTCCAGACCCCAGAAATTTAGCCGTCAAGATGGTGGGACTCTTTCTCTTTCTCCCTGAATCCAGGTGGGGACAAATCTCTCCTACATTGACATTCTCAATGTATAAGTTTCTGGCCTTGAGAAACTTCCAAGGACCTTCACCACCACCACACCTCCCTCCATATGGGACTCTCCTCCAGGATCAGGGAAAAATCAATTAGTGTCCACTTACCTGTTCAGGATAATAGAGGAAAGTGCAGGAAGAGGCATGGCAGAGGGCTGGAAATAGTGGTGGAAGCTCCTCACTGTTCTCCCACCACCCCCACCATCCCCACTATTCCTCATGCCCTGTCCTGGGCTCAGAATTTGATTGCTCACTAAGAATTGCTGATGGCACCCAGAGGCCCTTCCCCTGAACCCCTTAAATCAGAGTCTGAGTGTAGGGCTGACCTCCTGCATTTTCCAGGTCCTCCAGCTTACCCAATGCTCTGGCGGACTGAGTATTGTGATTACTGCTGACTGGTGGCCAGAGACTCTGCAGCCTTCTGGCTGCTGAGATGATCAAGAACCTGAAAGGAAAGGTACTAGCTTCACTGTACTTTGGGGTTTCCTGCAGAGCAGAAAATAATAGATTTCAGGCCCCTCCTAGAGTCACTGATTCCTGGAGTCTGGCCTGAATCTAGAAATCCACCTTTAGACCCCTTCCCAGTTCTCTGACTTGAGTTCCAGAAGGCTTCATTGGCAGACAAAGCAGGGAGAAATAGAGGCCAAAGCAGGCATCCCAGGTGCTGAAGAGTGAAATTCTTCAACTGTCCACCCCCCCACATAGCATAGCATAAGATAGGGGCTCCCTCCATCTAGCAGGTGTGGCCAGTGGTTTTATTTTAACTTTTACTCCAGGCTCAGTGCTCTCTCCTGGCTCTGTGCTTAGGGAGTCACATGGCGTGCCGGGGATGGAACCCGAGTTGGCTATGCAATCAACCTCCCTGCTATGCTATTTCTTCATCCTGTCAGTCGAATTTCAGAGGCCAATTCTATTCACTCAGGCCTTCCCTCAGGGGTTCTAATGTGGACATTCTACTCCCAAAGAGGAGATTGACTCTGCCTAGTCTTGGGGGCCCATTCTGCTAGCTCTGCCTGCATCACTCAGTTCTTGCTTTTGCCACATCCTCTCTGTTCAATTGTTTTCAAACTGTTAGTCTCCTAGCAGTGGGGAGCTCTTGCACCCCACCGGGCCCAGACCACCAGCCCCTCCCTCCCTTCACCCCCAGAGCCCAGGATGGCACCAATGGGCGAATTGTACTCATTCCTGTTCCCACTAGCCCACGTGTCTGGCTGCAGACCGCCATGTAATTGGTGCTCAATAAATATTTACAGTATGAATAAATGACAGAGCTCAAACACAGCTTCTTTGGATGTGCTGATTTTCATTCTGCCTTCGGGGACTGAATAGGCTGGAGAATGTTTAATGAAGGGGGTTCAGAAGTGCAAAATGCCAGCCACACCTGCGTGTGTGTGTGTGTGTGTGTGTGTGTGTGTGTTTATGTGTTCGTAATCATACATGTGTGATTGTGTGCAAGTACAATTCATATGTGTGTTGTGTGCCTGTGCATGTAAGTGCTTGCATATGTGTACATGTGTGAATGTTTTGTACATATGAAACATCATGTAGGCAGGCAGCTGTGTGAATGCTTGACTAGATGATGTGTGTATATATGTATGACCATCTGTGGTAGTAGACACTGATTAGAATTTGATTTATCTTGAACTCAAAGACATCTTGGCCTTTTGTACAATCTTCCCAGCCATCACCAGCAGCGCTGCAAGTCTGTTTTTCTTCCCTGAACAGGAGAAGAGGGAACTGTGGGTCACAGGACTCAGACCTGGTCCTGGGAGGAAGAGGAAAGGCACGGTCGGTCTCCATATTCAGGCCTGGTTGGCTTGAGATTGGCAGGAGGTGAACAGATAAGGGTGCTGGGTCTGACCAATGGGTCCCTGGTCTTCCCTTGCCAACTCTGTGATCTTGAACCTATTTGTCACTGTCCTCCTAGGCTAGATGATAATCACAGTGGGGACCTACAGGGAGCTAAGAGAGGGACACGGGATGGTAGGAGTGGCTGGAGATGCACTGTGTTCTGTGCCCCTTTTTCTACAGAAAGCATCTTCAAACCCATCTCCTCCTCCTCCTCTAGATCCAGCACTGCACAAGTCCACCTGGAGATTCCTGGTCTGTTGACTCAGGGGCGATGGTGACTCAGATTTTCAGTCACTGCCAAAGGTTCCCTTTCCATCCCCAACATAGTACAGGCTGCAGATGTGTGTGTGTGTGTGTGTGTTTGTGTGCAAGTGCACTCCCATGCATAAGCATGAGTTTGTGTGAATGCATGTGAATGCATGCGTGTACATATGTGTTTACACACGTGTAATTGTGTGTTTAAGTGTGTGTATGTATGTATAGGGTTAGCTAGTGTATATGTGTGTTTGTGAGTGTTCATGTGTGTTTGTATGTATGTGTTGAATGCATATATGAGTATGTTTGTGTCTGTATGACTGAGTATATATGTATAGATGTGTGTGTGTGTCTATGACCTTGAGCACAGGTTCTTTGGGCCTCCTCATCTTCCCTGACCAAATTTGGGGTGTTATCCCAGTGCTGCTGTGCACCCTGCCCCCTCCTATAGGAGGGAAGAGTCGTGCCTGATCTGAGCTGATCCAGCCAGAGGTGGTGAGATCCGGCTGGGGTGTCCCAGGAGGCTGTGCAGATGGCGGTGCTGGCTGCCAGCCCCAATCTGGCCACGTTCCTGGCCTGCAGGAAGGGAACGTGGTGCCCTTCCTTACCTGCCGATAATAGAAAGCGGTTCCTTCAATTGAGCTGTTTCCTTCTTTTGCCCTAAGCTATGAGGAGTAGATTGGATGAAAATTATCAAGCCTCCTCGTCTAGAATAAATATTCTTGAAATGGAGCAAGTTATAAATAAGCAAGCAGCAATATCCTGTGTTATGAATATATAATTTCTATCTTTAATAGCTGACTAGGCCCCAGGGACTGTCTGAAAATGGCCTGTCTAGTCCTGATATTTTATGTCTTTCAAAAAATGGGGGGTTGGGTGGGGATGGCAAACTTTTGTTTCTTAGCCCTTGGAGAGTTAAGTCTCAGAGGGAAGATGGAGTCATGGAAAGTCACCGTGACAAGGTCGGGGTTGAATTTTGAAATTTTTCAGAGTCCAAACACTCATGATCAATGAAACAGTCTAGGCTGATACATAGCTGGGTTTTTCCCAGCTCTGTTTTACAGAAATGAAGGAGGCAGAGGACCAGGGCCAAGTAACATAGCCAGAGTCACACAGCATATAGTTCATAGAGAAGTCTGAGCTGCAGATCTGTTCGATTTCACCAGTCTATCACTTGGATCTCTTGCTCAAGTGACTGTCCTCCAAATTGAAGGCAAAGCTAGGACCTCCTCAGCCCGTAGAACGTGGGAGTTGGATTAGGAAATCTGAATGCCAAGGATGTCTTGGCTCAGAGGCAGAGCTAAGTGATCTGAGGACATGGCACCGGTTTCTCTTCCTTAGACCTTCTGGGCCAAATCAGCATCATGCCTGGCCTTTGGGGACCTCTAATACTAACCTCTCAGGAGCTTCTGTCACCTCTTCTGCCTGCAGACAGACCAGAGGCATAGAGTAGGGGGTCTCAGGTTTTCACCACCCTGGGCTTCCCCTTTCCTGGCTCTGTGATGGTCAACCAGTGTTGTGAGAATTTCAAGAGAAAGGCAGATAGAAAGGCCCAGCTATAAACAATGCCAGGAGTCTGGTCATTTGTCCTTCCCAGCTCAGGCCACAGCAACAGCTAGATGTCTGACCCCACATTATAGAGCATCCCTGGTTTGGGAGAGTCTAATGACTTGTGTCTGCTCATTGCATCTCTCAGGGATAATGTCTCTTCTATAGAACTGCACATTCTCCTTCCTAGTCCCCAGCAGTGCCAGCACAGGGACAGTCATACTGTAAATGCCCAATTTAGAAGACACCAGGTAAATAAATGCTAGCTAAGTGCCAGGTCCAGGTCTGATGACGGCAACTGTTTATCAAGCGTCAGTGGAATATTCTGTTCAGTAATGCACTCAGAAACACCCCCTAGCACACAGCACTTTGAGTCAGGCCTGGTTACCCTGTTCTAAAGAGGGGCAGAGGGAGGTTTGCCAAGTAATATACCTCAAATAACATAACCAGTTATGACAGGGCCCAACCAGGAGCAAAGCCTCTCCTCATCTCTGTTCCTTCCTGCAGGATGACCTGCTTTTTGCAGAATCTGAGTGAAAATGGAGAAAATAAATTCTGCAAGCAGGTCCCCTAATGACAAGAGCAGAGGCGGGCGGGAGAGCTGTTAATGCCTGTGCAGCGAGCGTGTTAAAATGTAAATGTCCTCTCCTGTGGGTCTCGAGGTACGCTCATAATTATGAGCCAGCGTCTGAGGTTCTGATTTTGATGGCATTAGCTTTAATGGCTTTATTTTTTTTTAAGCCATTTAATTACTAATCAGTGCTGCCTTGCAAGCTAATAGGAGATGTGCACTTTGCATCTGGGGACAACGACTTCCCTCATTGGACAGCTAAAAAGGCGGGGAGGAGGGAGCAGGTCAAAGGCTGGGTCAACTGCTCAACCCCATCAGGACAACTTGCTCCATCCCCGCCCCATCCTCTTTGCTGTGGGACACTTGTCTCTGAAATCACAGAATTCCATCACATTCTGGGAGGAACCTTTGCGATGGCTAGCAGGGCTCCACCTCCTTCACCTCACTGAGGGGGAAGCTGAGGTCCCATAGGGTGGCAATGAATTTGTGGGGCTTCTTTCTTCCTCGTTAATTGATTTTATAGCACCTTGACTCATTTGCATTCCCAATTTCAATAGTCAAAAACTTTCCAATGCTAAAACCTCATTTTCTGAAGCTAATTTAGGTCTCATTTTCATTAATAGCCTGGCAACAATCATGCGGTGGAAATTTCTCCCAGGTCAAAGAAAGAGCCTGGGGCAGGGAACTGGGGCATCTGTTTGCTCCTGCTGTGTGTCCCTGGGCAAGCTTGAGTCACCTCTCTGGTCTGGAGTTTCCCTCCACAGTGAAATAAGGGGACTGAGTTTGCTCTGTGTTTCCAAACCCTGTTCTGTAAAGCGTTCTGTACAAGAGAGAGCACTGCATGATGTAAATATTTGTCATTCAGAACAAAATATTGGAAAGGCTACATGCTCTAATAAGTTTGGACAATGCTGGGCTCGAGTTAGGAAGTGGCTGTTTTTGTTTGAATGTTTGTCAATGTGTGTGTTATGTGCCCTTACAACATGGCACCCGTGAGCCTCTGGGAAAGTAAATTTCCATAGTTGTCAATAGCTTTTGAAACACAAGGGAGCAAGGATGGAAAGTTCTGGTGGGGACAGGATTCTCACTTAATCTCCAGATATTCTTTATTCTATGAAGCAAGGAGCAAAGGCAGTCCTAAATAGCCTCTTCCCCTTAAAGTCACCATCTGCTGATTTAGAGGCACCCCAGACTGGGTTCCCAGTCGCCCATCTTGGTTAAGAAACCTGTGCTGACCTCACCGAAGCTCCCTTTGTCCTACCTCCTTGCCCCAGCTTACATACACCATTCCCAGGCCAGTCCCACCCGACACAGACTTGCTTGTATAAATTGGCTGCCCAGCAATGAGCACAGACTTGGAATCTGAGCAAGATTCAAGTTCTGTTTTGTTTTGGGAGCCTACAGCCAAAAATGCTCTCAGCTCAGTGCTCAGGGTCAGTCCTGGCAGTGCCCAGGGTGCCAGATGATACTGGGGTATAACTTGAGCTTCTTACAAGCAAACTTGTGCTTCAACACATTGAGGCATCTTCCTAGTCCACCAGATTTAAGCTCCATCCTTGCCACTTCCTTGCTATATGGTTCTGGACAAATGGCCAACTTTGCTCTCATAGAAATGAGAAATGATCGTGGCAAGGGCTGCCTGGCTTTGGGGTAAAGATGAAAAGAACTTGACATTCTGTCTTAGTCTAAGTTCCTTAGAAAGCAATGCCTCAGGCAAAGGCTGTGAACAACTGTTCTTTTTTTTTCCCCTAAGGAGTGTGATTGCAGGAATATTGGATGAGGGAAATGATAAGGAAGTTGGAGAGCGAACTATGAGAATGTAAGGAAATGTTGCATTGACCTGAAAGCATTGATAAACCAACAGCGCTCCATCCTGACCATTTTGATCAGTTGATCATTTGATTGTCCCCCTCAAGTCTTCAATGGTTCTCTGTGAAGAGGGAGAGAAAAGAGTGTATCAAGGACTCCTGAGGGAGAATCGGTTCCTCTTGCTCCTGGCAGCACCTGAAAGGTTGTAGTCCCATATGATTATTGCTTTCTGGCCCCAATATTAACTGGTAAGCTCAGGAGTATGATTGATGCATATGGCCCGAATGGAGTTGGCTATTGCAGTGGCATGTGGCAGTAATAAGAGTCTGAGACCCTGCGGCCAGAAAATCTGGAGAAGATGCAGACATACCTGTTCATCTAACCCCTTCTTCCTCCTGGATCTGCTTCTGCTCTTGACACCTTCCCTCTCTCAAGAGAGTCCCATATGCCTATCTTAATGTGGAAGTCTCAGCTCTAGGTAATCTTCTAATTCATGCATTTAAAGAGACCTCCAGTTAGTTTCAGAGTCTTCTTATCTTCGGGGAAGACTGACAGAGAAGGAAAAAGTCACAATCCCTAGAGCTAGACTAACTCTGAACCCTGGTGGACATCACTCTATCTCAGCTACTGCCTAGCCACCAGTTGGGCTGTTCTGAAACACACTTTGGGTGGGCTAAGTATTGTTTCATCAATGCTCTCAGGTCAATGCAATGTTTTCTTGCATTCTCATAGTTTTCCCTCTCTCCACTTGTCCTGTCTTTATTTTATCCTTTCCCCTTCACTTGGGATTCAACAGGGATTCACCTGTTGATAGTCAATACTGCTCTGTGCTGGGGTTTGCACACTTGTGGGTCACACTGGCAGAGCCACAACAGGAAACGGTGCCTGGGATCCAACTGGCTGTATGTCTGGTCTCACAAGACTCTCCTTTCCTACATTTCTCCTCAGATAGTTTTGTTTCTGATCTGCCCATTTCCTTCCTTGAAGGCCCTTGACCCATCAGCTTAGGATCAAACCTGGGTTTGTCTCTGAAAGTCATAATTGAGTTCACAGTGGTAGGGAGGGGCTGTGAATTCCCTGGGGGAAAGTTGAAAGAATCTTCTGATGGAGGAGGCCACTCAACATCTCTGTTTCCAGTTTTGCATCCGGCTCTTTCCTTGGAGCTCTGTCCATTGGGATAATATCCTTTGGCTTGTGTCCCCTCCAGCTGTCCAGATTGGAAACATGACACAGTACACTATTGTCAGCTAGCTCTAACATGCCCAATGTAGACCAGACTGAGTGGCCTCCTTCATCAGAAGATTCTCTCAATCTTCCCCGGGGAGTCCACAGCCCCTCCCCACCGTTGTGAACGCAATGATGACTCTCAGAGACAAATTCGGGTTTGATCCTAAAGACTCCTCTTTTGTTACAACTAAGCCATGCAAACAAATGACTTGGTACATTTGGAAATACCTCAGAGTAGACAGTATGGTCCCAGGGTCAGGTGGAGTTTTCTGCTAGCTTCATGTGGTACCCACAATCAGAGTTCTCTGTTGAAACCCTGAAATTTTTCTGCACTGATCATCAAGGGACTTCTTCCAGAACCCTCTGCTGTGCTGTGGAATCCACTGTGGAGTCTTTTCGGTCAGAGGGATGCAGGAAGGGGCTGCTTCAGCTGCTCTCAGTGCTCAACTTACATGATCGAGCCGAATATCAAAGTTGCTTTAAATTATGTTTTGGATTGAATTTTTGGAATAAATTAAACTTTGAAAACAATTCCAATACTAAGAATATAAACAGGTGTGCATTAAGCACTTCCCTTTTACTCTCCACTCCTCTACACACACACACACACACACACACACACACACACACACACACACACACACACAAATACCTCTGGGTTTCATTGTGTGCGAATTCCTCTAACAGAATCCAGGAGGACAGTAACTGTAATTTTCTCCCATGTGCTCTTCAGCAGGATCATCTTACCAAGTCCCCCACCAGCGCTGACTTGCTCTCACTCATCTCCCCCTGTACTGGGACTGGCCTTTGGAACTTGAAGCTTCAAGTTTGCTCTTCTTCGACACCTGCTCTCTAAATGCCACCAGCCCTCCCAGAACAACCAGCTCCCCACTGCTAGAAGCCCCCTCCACAGCACTGGGAAGACAGCACTGGGGAGGGTGGGATGATCAGCCCAGCTGAGCCGAAACCATGTATGGGTGTTGTACATTATATGGCTGAACTCAATCATGAACAACTTGGTAACTGTGTATCTCAAAAAGATTCAATTAAAAAATGTGTTTAATTAGAAAAGATATTTTAAAATCCTATATTTTTTTTACCTTATTTATGTCCAGTTTCAGGTTAGCAGATGAAATCTCGATTATCCAACTGAGCCCATAAACAAAGATAGAGCTTTTCTAAGACAGAGTGTGTGATTAGGAGGGAAAGAATGATATTTCTTTGACTGAGTTCAAGAGACTCAGAGTCTCAAAACAGGTCAAAAGAGGAGCCAGAAGATACAGGATAGATGCTTGCTTTGCATGTCATTGACCTGGGTTCAATCTGTGGCATCTCATGTGGTTCCCTTAGCACCACCAGGAATAAACACTGAGTGTAGAGACAGGAGTATCTCCAAACACCGCTCTGTGTGACCCCCCTAACATATGAATTAAAAGAATTTAAAATATTAAAAATTAATATGTTTCTGGAGTTACACACACGTACAAATGCACACACACATATATGCATTAGCCTCCTGGGCAAATAACACAGGCTCAATTTCCAGGAAGTTATTCACCAGTTAGGAAATTTTTTATCCAGAAAACCCAATATCTGGCCACGTAGCTCTGGGCTGGCCACGGTGACCCTCGACATCAGACTTGGCAGAAGTAAGAAATAATTCCTCCAGAAAATCCCTATACCCTATGTGACAAGTCTGAACCGTGATGAAAGAACCCCCTAATGTTACCGTGTCCCCCTAAATGAACTCTGCCTGGCACACTGCCCTGTAAGCTGCAAAGTACCTCCTGGTACACTTTCATGGGGAGCCTCTGCATTTCCAGGCTTAGGAAGGGAAGAGATGTGGAGGTCAGGGTAGGAGACATCTGTCTCTTTGCACAGAGGCTGCATTTCTGGCTTGCATAGTGCTTGGTCTCACTGCCTAAAAGCACCCCCTCTATCAGGAACCGCTTCCTCTTCCTTCCTGTGCTTGCAGACACTAACCAGCAGCAACACTGAATGCTGCTCTTAGCTCCCAGGAGGGGAGAGAGACAGGCTAGAAGCCTGACTGTGAGGTTGGGGTCCTCATTGTGTGCTTCTGACTTTTGCAGAAAGCTTCATGGAGATGACCCTGTTCCTGCTTTAACCTCAGTTCTGCCCTTCCTTCACAGATCATTGCTGGGAAGGGGTTAGTTTGGCCAGGTGGGGCTGCTCAGAGGGTTCCAAAGCCTGAGGTTCTGCATCTCGGTGGCTCCCAGCATGGCTGCCTCCTTTCCCTGCACGTCAGGTCCCCACCTGCCCCTGATTCCTGGGACACATGGAGCCTGGCAGGGGTGGCCACGGTTTCTGCAGGCCTGTTAGCAGTGGGGCTCGGGATGAGTCAACATCTCTCAACCTCAGGGCACACAGCCCAGCCCCTTGCAGCTTTAGACTCATGTGGCCCTCAGAGACTATCAGAAACTTGGCCAGTGAGGAGTCCTGGACACAGAGTCAGCTCTCCTGCTGTGACCAGAGCCCCATTCCGGGGTGTTTGGGGAGTCCCCCCACATCCCCACCTTGGAGGGCTCTGGGCAGACCTGCCAGGTGCAGAGCCCCTGAGGGCTGCGGCGTGATTAAGGTCCCTGAGGTGAGAGAGTGACACGATGCTGTGATTCATACCAGTAAATATGTGATTTACATTTAATTCCGAGTAACCTTTCTGGGCTCGGCGAGGTGTGAAGGAATCTGATGGGGCCAGCGCTGTGGAGGAGGAGACGATTCATATTCATTAAGATCTCCACATCAGCCAGGAGGCTGATAGCACCATGCCCGCCCTCCTTCTGCTCCCCAAACCCAGGGCAGGGAGGGCGGGGGTGCACCAGTCAGTAGTGCCCATGCCTGAGGCGTGAGAAAGGGTGAGGGTGGGAGCCCAGAAACATCATGTTTACATCAATGTAAACAGCACCCCACCCTATGGTCCAGGACACCTGCATTGTAGCTGCCGCTTTTCCCAGCCTGATCTCTGAGGCCATCTGAAGTTCCCAGTGGTGTCTGGCTGGATGCCCCCACTTGGCGAGCCCGGGTTCCACATTCCTGGACATCGGCAAGTGCTGTCTTGAGGATGCCTCAGACCAGAAAGGGATAGAAGGGGATTCAGGCTCCCTAGAAGGTGCCTGACCCTGTGCAGAGGATAGATCTCAGGGCCTTGGCAGGAGAGATAGAAGCTAAAGGCCACAAGCACTGGGCAGATGGGCAAAGAGGCAGAAAGATTCAGGCCCCTCAGAAAGGGAGAGAAGAGAAGAGAGGGGAGGGGAGCAGAGAGAGGGGAGAGGGGAGGAGAGAGGGGGGAGAAGAAAGGAGGAAGGGAGAAGAAGAGGGACAGGAGATAAGGTGAGGAGGGGAGGGAAGTTGAGGGGAGGGGAGGGAAGTTGAGGGGAGGGGAGGAGAGGAGAGGAGGAAAGGGGAGAGAATGGGAGGAGGGGAAGAGAGGAAGGGAATGGAGAGGAGGAGAGGGGAGTGGTGGGGAAGGGAAGAGAGGAGGGGAGAGGAGGGGAGAGGAGGGGTGGGGGAAGATGGGAGAGGAGGAAGGGGAAGGGAGAAGAGAGGAGGGGAGGTGAGAGAAGGGGAGGAGGGGAGGAGGGTGGGGGAGGAAAGGAAGGGAGTGGAGAGGAGGGGAGAGGTGAGGAGGGGAGGAGAAGAAAGGAGAAGAGGAAGGGAAGGAGGGGAGAGGAGGGGAGGGGAGGAGAAGGAGGGAGGGGGAGGGGGGAATGGAGAAGAGAGGAGAGGAGGGATGGAGGAGAGGGAAGAAGATGGGAGGAGAGGGGAGGGGAGAGAAGGAGAGGGGAGGAGATTAGAGGAGTGGAGAAGAAGAGAAGGGAGGAGAGGAGATGGGAGAAAAGGAAGGGAGGGGAGGATAAGAGGGGAAGGGAGGATAAGAGGGCTGGGGAGGATAAGAGGGGAGGGGAGGATAAGAGGGGAGAGGAAGATAAGAGGAGAGAGGAGGAGAGGGAAGGAGAGGAGGGAGGGGAGAGGAGAGGAGAGGAGAGAGGAGAAAAGAGGAGGGGAGGGGATTGAAGGAGAGGAGAAGGAGGGAGGAGAAGAGGATTGGGGGAGAGGAGGGGATAGGAGAGGGGAGGAGAGGAGAGGGAAAGGAACAAGAGGGGAGGACAGGGAAGGAGAGAAGAGAAAAGAGGGCAAGGGAAGTGAGGAAAAGAGTCAGAAGGATGAGTTGATGGGGTGCAAAGTGGGGGCAGTATCCACAGAGTGTTCTGCACTTTGGATGCAGCCCTTCCTAGCCATGCCTGGCTTGGAAGGTTGCTGGGGGGGGGGAATCCATTTTGAACCCACTGAGCTGTGGACCTGGAGAGATATCTTGGGGGGCATAGTGGGCCTTAGTGTGATCTGAGATCAGGGAGTGGTTGGGAGGTAGAGATGGCAGGTGTCATTTGGGGGCTGGCATGGAAAGCTGCGGTTGGGGGCTTGGGGGTGCTGGCAGGGAGAGAAGGCTCCCACAGCAGGCCTCCAAGCAAGCACCCAATAGTGCTAGTGTGGACAGGAGCAGGAGGACAGAAGTAGAGGGCAGTGTGGGCCCATGGTGTCCAGCAGACAGGTCAAGAAAGTGTGTCAGAAAGAGGAAATGGGGCTGGTGGCAGGCCGCAGACCACGCGGGATGTGCAAACGAGAACGTCCACTAGATTTAGCAATGAGGGTCACAGGGGCCAGAAGGGCCCCAAGTCAGTCTGAGGGAGGCTGGGAGGTGAGGAAGTGGGATGTACTGGTGCAGACACCCCCAGTGAAGAGGTCTGGCCTGCACCCAAGGTGAGAGGAAGGCCCTAGATTGGGCAATCACCATGGCCGGCCAGGAGGTCAGGGAAGGATGTTTCCAAGGCGGAAGAGGATTGAGCTTGCTGACATGCTGGTGGCCAGGAGCCAGAACAGAGGCAGAGGCAGAGGCAGTGGAGACAACAGACAAGGAGCTTATGGGTGGAAGGGGTACAAAAGGCTGCAGTCTGGATGGGGGTCTCTGTAGCAAAGAAGGTAAGGGAAGGTGAGGTGGCCACAGGTGATGCCTGCGAGCTGAGGGGCTAAGTTGTCCTTCCCCAGCTTTTCCTGTTCTTCCCCATCCCCCTCTTCCAAATCTCCATATTGGGATGTCACAATCTGCCTCTGCCCAGCACAACACAGAGAAAAGGAAACTGTGTGGATCCGTAGGTTTCCATTCTCTGACCCATGCTAGGCCAATGTGGGGAAGGCAAAAAGAAAGGAAGGGACAGTGAGCGGACAGGGGTCTGGGTAGGAGTGGGGCACCAAGGAATCAGGATTCCTGGATCCAGAGAGAAGGATTCTGGGGTGCTGGGAGGCATGGGTGGGCTTGAGCAGGCTAGAGGACATGGTTGCATCAAACAGAAAGAGGAATTTCTAGACCAGCCCTGAAGCCCGCAATCTGCCTGGAGTTGGGTGTTATGGAGGGTAGAGTGATGAGGGGTAATAGGAGCAAGATGCTCTGGTTTGTCATCAGTACTTGACATCTGCCACACAAAAGCTTCAAAGTGAGCCTGGGAGCCAGCCCTTGGCCTGCAGGAAATGCAGTCCCTCTCCCTGCCTCCACTCTTCCATGGGGAGCCCCCTCCCCTCCTGAAGAGGCCCCCATCCCCTCAGGAACAGAGTCCTTAAGATCAACAAAGGAGTGTGCTGGGCAGGCCAGCTAAGGGACTGTTTGCATTTCTATCTGGAACTGTCTCGTGTTCACCCCCAAAGGCCACACAACTGCTGGATCGCCAAATCCCAGCTCTTTGCAGGGAAGAGGACATCCGTTGCTTTCACATGTAACCTGGGGAGGGGTTGAGGCTACTGGGGGGCATGAGGGAGGCATCTAGGTATCAGACAAGTTCTCTTAAAGAGTTCTGGGGACTGGTTCTAGGACACAACACAGGTGGGTCCCCCCCCCCCATGGGCTTGACTGTGTGTAATAGATCCAAGGTGTCCAGTTGAGCACCAGATGTAGGAGTGCCAAAAGGAGGACTTCAAAACCCACTCTGGTTTTCCCCTGGCATGAACAGCGAGGATGCCCCCTGTTCCTGCTCACAGAAATACCTGTAAGCCCCAGAGAGTTTGCAGCAACTGTCTCCAGCCAGAAGAGGCCAGGGGGGCCTCTACAGAGGAGTTGCCTGCACTATAAATATGCTGCTCTGCTGATCCAGGGCAAGGGGGATATGGAGAATTTTCATCAGAAAGTACCCAGAGGTAAGGGGGTCAGAGTCAGGTCTGAAAGAACCAAAAGTGGGGTGGAACCAGAAGGCCTCACAGCCTAGGTGCAGGAGTGCATGGCCTCCAAGGGCCAGTTCTCTTTGTGATTTTGTTGTTGTTGTTGTTGTTATTTGGAGGCCACACTAACTGTGCTTGGGGCTTAGTCCAGGCTCTAGTCTTCAGGAATCACTCCTGGTGGCCTTGAAGGAACACATGGGGTGCCAAGAAACCAGAGTCTACAACATGCATGCAAGGCAAAGCTCTACCCTCTCCAGCCCCAGATGAGAGCACTTCTATCCCTCAGGTGGCTCTTGGTGCCCTCTGTTGCTCTCTGTGCCTGTGTCCTCCCCTGATACTGCAGACAGATGGGAGGAAAAGCCAGACCAGTGCTCCCAGCCTGCAGTCAGGAGGCGCAGTCACTGCCTGAGACCCTGCTCCTCTGCTGGGCAATGGCTATGTTCCCACCTCCCTACCCGCCTCCTTCTCCTTCCCAGAGGTTCAAAGCAGAGCAAGAGCCCTCCTCTGAGAGGGGGGGTCTGTTTCCATCAGCTCCTGAAAGCCCTCTAGAGGAACAGGAAAATGACAGTATCTGCGTGGAAGTCACAATGGAGGCGTCTGATTCACCAGGGAAAACTTGTTCCTCTTTTTTATTTTTAGGTGCAATTATGTTGGCAAGAAGGCCTGTACTCATTAACCTGTACGGCTGGAGCGGACATTGGGAGGCAGCTGGTGGGTAGCCCTGTGCCCCCAACCCCTGCCCCCCCTGGGCGTCCCAGTTATTTATAGCCTCCCTTCCCTCTGGTGAATTAATTAACTTGAACTCAAGGCGCGGACACAGGCCACTGTGTTGAGCCAATGCCCCCTTTGAGGCCCAGGAGAGAAGCAGAGAGGGAGTCAGTGTATACCAGAAGGCGAGGCCCCCCCGACTCTGAGCTTTTCCTTCAGTCCCCAGCAACCTATCCCCAAACTGCACCTTTCCTGTGGGGTGAGACTTGGGGACCACTAGTACCCCAGTTTCACTCCTTAGAGGTTTGAGAGGCTCAGGACTTTAGACACTGGTCGCTCTGTCCTCTTCTGCAGCATCTGACAAAGTGCTTGGGGGAAAAAAAGCAGTGCAAAGGGTCTTGCTACTCTTTGAGGTAGGCCAGGACTACAATAGGATCTGCAGAGGAAGAAGAAGGAGAGCAATGTTCAGAGACTAAGAGGTCTGGGAACCTCCGGAAAGTCTGCAGACCCCAAAGAGACCTGGTGTGGAGGAGGGCTACAGGGCATGGGAACTAAAGAACCCCACTTAGACATGGATTTTTCTTTATTGCTTGACATGCTGTGATTCTCAATACTGTTAATGGGGGTTTCCATGTACATAATTCCAAAACCACAGCCCTCTTCAGGGTACTTATCTCATTCACCCAGGGATTTAATGTTCCTTCCTTTAACCTTCCTCCAACTCAATTGTGTGGGTCAGTTCTCCCATTATGTTGCCATTGGCCCTCTGTGGCTGCCTTGTCATGTATCTTTAAGTCCCACATATCATTCCATATCTGCCCCTTTCCTTCTGACTGACTTCACTCAGTATATAACCTAGTTCCATCCATGGCATGACAAATTGCATGATTTTGTATCTTCTTGGTGCTGTATGGTGTTTCATTGTGCATATAGACCACGGTTTCTTGATCCACTCACCTGTAGAGGGGCATTTCCTGATCCTGGCCCTGATCCTGGGGTTGGAGACCTGGACTCAGAGGGCAACAACTTCATACCTGTTCCTCTCCCTACAAGAGCCTATTTACTATAGGAAATGAGAACCAAGACTGTTCCCACCTCCTCTGGGGTCATAGTGTGGGCAGACAGCTATGCCAGACTTCATCCTGTCAGCTCCTGGGACAGCTGGACTATCCTAAAATACCCCCAAACTCACTTGGATGATGGAGAAAGAGTCTCAGAGCAAACTTCTGTAGGTCCTGGAAAAGATTCGGCCATGTCCCCAGTAATCATGTCCCTCCTCTGGCACCATCCCTCCTGCTGAAAATGTCACTATGTCTTCTACCACAGGCTCTGGACAAGGGCACAAGTAAGAATAAATCCTTGTCATCTCACATGAGCCCCTCACAAGCTCAAACACACACGATTTGCTCTTGCAACCTCTTTCTTCAGACCAACAACCATTGATCTCAAATAGAGTGGCTGACCCAGGTGCCAGGGAAGAAGTCCCAGGAGAGGTAGACTGAAAATGTGGGGACATTTTTCCCACCCCCCCAATCCAATTCAGCACTATTCTGGGGCTCAGTTTTACACAAAAAGGAGCCTAGGGGGAGGCTCAGGAGTCAGCCAAGGAAGGGGTGAACACCCCTGCATAACTTGAATGACCTTGCTGAAGATCAATAATGAGTCCTCATTAGCACTAGAGATAATATGAAAATCACTACGATTCATTCTGCAGATTCTGAGAACTGTTCCTGAGGAAACCCCCTCTTCACTGCACCCACACCCTCAGGTCTCTCCCTGGAGCCCTTCCCTCTGTTGGCAGGAACCTTCCTTTGCTTGACCCTGTCTCCCTCACTACCTCCCCCTTTCTTCCAGCCTCCACAGCTGAGGCCAAGTTCTCTGGGCACAGTTTTGGACCTAAAATTACCTCCCGATGCCTGCCTGCAATTTGCCATTTGCACCTTCAAAATAGAGTGCAACTGGCTAATTGCCATGGCAATTAGGTAATTGCAGGTGCAATTAGCATCTCTCCAGCAAAGCAGAGGAAATAGTGGGGAAAAGGGGTGGGGGAGAGAACAAGAGAGAGAGAGGAGGAGGAGGAGAGGAAGAGAGGAGAAAAAGGAGAAGAGTAGGAGGGGGGAGGCGGAGGAAGAGAAGAAGAAGAAGAAGAAGAAGAAGAAGAAGAAGAAGAAGAAGAAGAAGAAGAAGAAGAAGAAGAAGAAGAAGAAGAAGAAGAAGAAGAAGAAGAAGAAGAAGAAGAAGAAGAAGAAGAAGAAGAAGAAGAAGAGAAGGAGGAGGAGGAGGAAGTGGAGGAAGAAGAAGAAGAGGAGGAAAAGAAAGAAGTAATGGAAGAGGAGGAGAAAGAGAAGGAAGGGTTAATGGAGGAGGAGGAAGAGGTAATGGAGGAGGAGAAAAAAGAAGAACTGATCTAGCACCACAAACCAGTGGCACAAAGAATTCAGTCAGGTCTCTTCAAGCAGCCATGCTGCAGAGGGAAGGCTGAGTGGTGGCAATCAGCTCTGGACACAGCAGGAAGGTGACGGAGGAGTTGCTGGGGCCTTCCAGGAGATTCCTGGGGAACCTGGCCTGGAGGAAGGAGTGGGGTTCCCACAAACAACAGAGGAAATAGGCATTCCAAGAGTCCCAAGAGTGACTGGAGGAGACCTTGCCCGCTGGCAACTTCATCTGGGGAGAAAGTATCTAGACCATACTGTGCAGTGACCATCAACCACTGGGGCCCAGGGGCTGACTGGGCTGTGGGCGGGAAGCTAAGTGCTACTTCTGCAACTCAACTGGGAAGAGGCCCTTTCTGTGGGTGAAAGAGCATAGCGAAGGGGTAGCTGAAGGGATAGTTCTGCACCCGCAGTCCCAAGGTAACTCTCAACCCCCCACAATAGTTCCAGGTGGGCAGGGCTGGGGCTTAGCTGCTTTAGGGCTCCACAGTTGCCCATTGCAGGTCTGTTCTTTCCCTGCTAACTTCTCCAGCTCCTCCCCTCACTCCCCTCTGCTCCCCTACTATCCCCTTCCCCTATGCCTACTCTTCCTGCTCCCATTTCTCCCATGCTCTTCCCCTATTTCTTCCCTGCTCCTCCCCATGTTCCTTTCCCTCTATTCCTACCCCCTGCTCCTCCCCTGTTCCTCTATTGCTAGTCTACTCCTCCTCCCTTGCTCCTCTACACACACACACACATACACACACACACACACACACACACACACACACACACACACACCTTTACTTGGCCTTTGTTAGACATTCTTGGAAAGCAGAGGCAAGTACTCAATGCTCATTTCCAAATTATCCTCCACCCCATATTTTAGAGCAAAATGTGTCTCTCCACACCCTCCATGTCTGATGCAGGCCTGTGCACTTAGGGAGTTAATGAAGGAAACATGAAGTAAGCTGATCTTTTGGGTCTTTTTTTGCTTGTTTGTTTGTTTGTTTGTTTTGGGTAGGGGGCATAAAACTGGTGATGCTCAGGGCTTATTCCTAGCTCTGTGCTCAGGGATCACTCCTGGTGGGGTGCAGAGAACCTTACGTACCCATCTTTGAGTCTGGGTAACATGGGAGAAGATGATCTTAATATGTCTTTGTCACCTTTACAAAGTAGGGATGAATATCAAAGCTGCTACAGAAGAATTGAGCTAATGTATGTCCAGTGCTCAGAGCAGAAACTACGGTACAGGAGGGACACAAGCAGGGTTGAGGCTGATCATTAGAGAAAAATATTCAATGTCCTAAGTCTCACTCACAGAGCTCTTAAGGAGAGCCAGTCAGCCTTTGTTTGCAGCTTCTGCCTTCCTCCTGTCACTGAGGTCCGCCTGCACAGCCAGAGGTGCCAAATGCTCTGTGCTTCATTTCTCTCCTATAGCTCCTGCAGACACAACCAACACGAGGCCCATCACGACCCAGTCCAGTAGTGCTTTGTAGAGGATTGGGCCTCTTGGGTTTCCTCAGGAGCCCCAGTTGAGTGAAGGGATAACTGTGGGCTTGGTCAAATGGGAGGAGCCAGGGCTTCTGTAGGGAGCAGGGAGGACACGGGCCTTTTCCCAAAGCTCTAGGGCTGTTTCCAGGCTTGCTGATTGGGCTTGACAAGCAGAATGGAGGCTGAGCAGCCCCTTGTCCTCTGCACTTTAAAAGGCCAGCGCCCCTCCTGGAATGTCTCCTTGGAGACCTGCTAAAATAATACATTTAGACCTGCCAAACCCAATCGCTTCTGTCTGTCAGGCTCCCTGCAAATAGCACTTCTTAGCAGAGCTCAGTGAAAATACGATTCCAAGCAGCATGGGGGCAATCATACATCAATCGAAGAAAAACATTTTTCCTCTTCCCTTCCACCAGCCCCCATAATTGCATTTTAAAACCGCGCCTGTGTTTCTAGGGGGAAGCGCTGCCACGGTACCTGTTGCTTTTTTAACTCAGAGCTCTCGAGTGATGCAGCAACTCAAGGCTCAAAGCGGCAAAGTTATTTTGATTTATTTCCTAACGTTGGAATTTGGAGCTGGCGGCGGGGACTCGGCTGCGAGAAGACAAGCTGATGAAAATGTATTTTTCCCTGTCGTGACTCTTTTAAATAGCTGGATGTTTTATTCTTCCTCACTTGCCACTTTTACTGTGCTAGACTGGCTTTTATGCTGCTCTGGCATGTCTGAGTTCTGTCCTCGCAGTGCAACAGATCCTACCCATGTGCCCTAGAACTGGAATTGTCCCAGACAATCTTGTCTTAGGGCTCACTATAGCCTCTTTCAGGGCCCAGGTTTGAAGTGCAGCTCCCTCCCGGGACTTCCCTTATAGTCAGCTTCTCTCCATTTCAGAGGAGGGAACTGGGGAGGGGTTCTGGGAGCAATGTACAGAGAGGTGAGGAGAGGAGAAGAAAGGAGAGGAGGGGAGAAGAGAGAGAGAAAGGGCAAGGAGGGAAGGGGAGTGGAAGGGAAGGGAAGGAAAGGAGAAGAGAGGAAGGGAAGAGAAGGGGAAAGAGAATGAAAGAAGGGGAGAGGAAAAGGAAGAAGAGGAGAGAAAAGGAGGGAAAGGAGAGAAGAAGGGAGGAGAGGAGAAATCAGTGAAGAGGGGCTGGATTTAAAAACAAACAACAGCTTTCACCAAACCAAGCCTGCCAGGAGCATTAGAATGGCCCTGAGTTTAACCCTAGAGGCAGTCCCCATTTCTCTCAGTGACATTAGGAGGACCTGCCTCCCTGCCAGTGAAACCAGGCCTGAGCTTCCAGGAGGATGGTGCAAGGTGCTCAGAACTCAGTTGCAATCCCAGCTGCCTCCTGAGCATTTGCTGGGACTCAGTGGGCCAAGCCCTTGCCTCTGAATCCCCATATCTTAGGCTGGTTTCCTCAGGCCATAATTACAGAGGTGGCATGTCTCCCCTCTCCCTTCCCTCACTGCTGGCTCAAAGCCTACAAATCCTCTCTAAAGGACAGTGTCCTTAAAAAGCACAGGTTCCACTACAAAGTCCTCAGCCATTCCCTGTTCTTTGAGGGACATCCATCACAGGACTGGGAGGGGGAGTTTATTGGCTGCATTCTGGGATGCCCAAGGAAACCCATGAAATGCGTGTGCTGGGAGTAGGCCCTGTACTACTAAGGAGTTACCCCCCTGATCCTTCCATCCTTCCCTTCTGCAGCCCTAGGGGCAGGTGGGGATCTCAGTCACACACATGTGAGCAGGAGGTTACAGGAGACCCTGAATTCTCTGGCATCTGGACCCCACAGAACATTCCTCCTATGTAGAGTAAACCCATGCTGTCTCCCCAGAGTTTGGCCTTGAAGGGGCATGATATCGTCTCTTGCTCCTGCCTCTTTTCCTGTCAGTGCCCTTTGGTCCCAGTGCCTTCTCTGCGTCCCACACTTGAGTGGAACACCCACACTCCAGCTCATGTTCTTGCCTGGGTGGCATGAGAGCCCTTTGTAGATAAATATGCTGGACCAAGAGCTCCCCTGTGGCTGGCCCCCTCAAGTTCTCATTGACCCTTGAAATCCTGATGAGTTTGGATGAGAGGCTCAGTTCCCTCCCAAAACCCAACCTTAGCGTGGTGAGGATTCCTCTTCGGGAAGGCTCAGACCCAGGTTACACATCATGAATAGAATGAGCTGAGATGATACAGCCCAGAGAGAACAGGAGAGAGCCATGGAGGTTGGCAGTCCCTGGGCCTTCTTTCTTCTGTGCCATGTCTTTGAAACAGACCTTTGCTGCTGCTGTTGTCCCTGACCTGCCCTCTGCATACATGACCAGATTGTGCTGATCCTGAAACCAGGTGATTGGCCTCAGGAAGGACACCCACTAGCCTTACACTCAAACTAAGTCCTGTCCTCACCATCTAAGCCACCTGTAGAGGTGTCAGCAGACCAGGTTCAGAGGGTACTGACTTTAAGTGATTGACAGAACAGTAGACTTGGTCCCACTTCTGGCCTTAAAAACCCACCAGTGATGCAGGTGACCCAAGAGTGGGAGCGACTAGCTCTGGACTTTGTCATCTTCTGGCTACACACAGGCTTGTTCTTTGGGGGCACAGAAGTAATCAGCCCCACCCCACACCCTCCAAACCCAGGGCAGGGACTACCAGAGCCACAGCCACCAAAAACAGCATGAACCCCAAATCCATAAGACCCTAGAAGTTGAATCTGGGACTCGATCTCCATGTAGCACTGCCCAACTTGAAGCCTTCCATAAGTGCAGGGCTGAGAGAAAAGTGCTGGCAGTCCTGCTGCCTTCTGGTGAGGAAGCTTCTAGAAGGAGGAGGTACTTCTACAGCATAGGGCAAACTGGGGCACTTTGCTGTGTCACCTGAGGAAACCCAGAAGTCTCCTCATTGGCTCCCCCAGCCCAAATGGGCTTTATGAGACGTAAGGATGGTGATTTATTTTCCTGGCAGAGCAGGAGAACAGGGGATGCCCTGAGGAGGGTGTGGACAGCCGTTTTCAGCTCTCTCCTGGGGCTGAGTGGAGAGAGCAGGTGTCTCCAGGCTCCAGGTTCTGGAAAATAAGGTGACATGTCTGACTCAATGGAACAGTGCTCCTGCCTCTGCTGACAGTGTGCCTGGTCCAGAGGGCAGGATGGGACTGGAGTGGCTTTTTTTTTTATGCCCTTGCCCAGTTCCCCACCCCATCACTTTCTCCCCAACTCCTGGTGCCAAGCTCCTGGTGCCAGATTCTCAGGGGTGTTCTCTGATTAGAGGTTTGTTTCATCCAACTGGGTTCCTGGGAGGGAAGCAGTTTCCCTGAGGGGTCAGAGCGGGGGGACTCAGTGTGGGTCCCTAGGGGATGAGATTGCTCCCCTGCCATTGAACCTGTCCAGGACACAGGTCATACTAGAGTAAGCTCGGGGATCACTGGAGACCTTCTAAAGTAAGAGGTTCGTGAGACCCAGAGGGCTTGCTGTGGCAGAGCTGTGAGGCCTGGTGAATGGGGAAATGGGAGATGCAAGAATACTGACATGGAGTGAAGGGCCAGTGGGCAAGGGGGTATCAGGGCCAATCCAAGGGTGGGTCTATCTGGGGGCATTCTGAATTTGACACCACTTGGGGGAGCACAGCCAGCTTTGAAGGACCCCACATACACACGCGCACGCGCACACACACACACACACACACACACACACACACACACACACACACACACCTGCAAGACCTGGTGCTGTGTGTCTGAGTGATCCCAGCTTCCTGGCGCCTTTAACTGTCAAGTGCAGAAAATAATCCCACTGCGCTGGCTCCTGGGATCCCCAGAGAATAACACACAAAAACAATCAGATGTTGAGAAGGCCAGGCAGCTGGAGAGGCTGTTTTGTGCCTGTATATGCAGGGTAGTGCTGGGCACACTGGGAGAAGGCCATGATATGTCCCTGCAGGGAAAGAGGTTGAAACAGGCCTCAGATGCAGCCAGTACTGAACCAGCATTGTGGGAGCTGGGTTTAGGGGACTGAAAACAGGAGCACCCCTCTAGAGCTTCAATACCTTTTCCTGTGGCCTTCATCTAAGTCCCTTTTCAGAAGAACCATCAGAGACGAGAGTGATTGAGTTACTTGGTTGCAGTAAACAGACCCACTCCAAGGGACCTGTCTGCTTCTGACAATTCTCTTTGATGCAAAGGCAGGGAGGTCAGAGGGAATCATAGATTAAAACCAGTGAACAAGGGCCAGAGACATAATATAGTGGGTAGAGCTTTTGCCTAGCACACTGATGACCCAGGTTCAATTCCAGCTAATATATATGGTTCCTGAGTCCCATCAGGAGTTATCTGAACACGGAGGCAGGGGTAAGCCCTGATTATTGCCAGGTGTGGTCTGAAATCCAAAGATAAATGCATAACATTTAAGGGAAACATCTGACATTATTCTACTTAAAAATATTGGGGTTGGAGAAATAGCACAGCAGTTATGGTATCTGCCTTGCACAGGGCCAACTCTGCTTTGATTTTCAGCTCTGCTTGTGCTCTTGAATTCCATCAGGAGTAAGTCCTGAGCACTTCCAGGTGAGACCCCAATTTTGTTCCACCACCACTACCACCAAAATATAAATAAATAAAAATAAATAAATGAATGAGATTCAATTAGTGAGGAGCCAACCTGGATTTGAGCCTCAGAGATGACCCTGGGCAGAGGAGAGGGCAGGAAAGAGCCTCCAGACAACTTTTCCTTTCACCTGGACTCTAAAGCCATATGTGGGAATAGAACTATGACCACACAAGTTATAAGTCACAGAAGGAAGCTCATGATCACAGAAATGGCTTCCCTGTACCCACCCTGCAGGGCATCAGGGCCACTTTGACAGCATCTAACTCTACCGAAGAGCCTGGGGAGATGGCTGAGGTGGGAACACACAGGCCCAGCATGTGTCTTCCCCAAAATTGCATTTTCCCACACCCAACACTACTATCTAGAGCCAAAACACTAACACTTCAGGGCCACACTGCAGATCATGAGCATCACTGAGCACTGCTAAGTGTGGCCCCTACTTAAATGATGGAGTTCTAAAGGGATTGCAGAGATAGTGAGAGTCTTAGGAAATTGGTATCTCCTAAGCCACCCTATAATGAGCTTGCTTTCCCATCCCCTTGGCCTAGAACCTTATAGGCACACCTGTTCTCAGAACTTCTGGTTGGGCTTGAAACCCAGCTTCAGTCTAGGGAGGCCTCACACTCATATTTCTCCTCACATCTTTGCAAATCCTACTTCCAGCCACCATATATTGGGCTAGAAGTATGTGAGATACAGACGACCATCCTGGGGCCCAATGAAACTGAAGAAGGGGTCCTGGGTGATGGCAGAAGCTAGAGAAAGGGGTGAGCCTGGATCCAGCCCTTGTTTAGCTTCCTAGAATCTAGGTACCATGGGAGGGAGATTGGGAAAAAAGGCAGAAGAGCTCAAAAGGCAATCATGAGACACAGGAGAGAGGCGTATGTTCAACTTAAAGGTCAAAGAGCAACAACACACAGAAAAGAGCTAGAAATATAGAGCCAGTGCTATAGCACAGGTGGTAGAGTTTTTGCTTTGCAGGCAGCTGACCCAGATTCAAACCTCACATCCCATATGGTTTCCCAAACACTACCAGAACTACTTTCTGAATGCAGAGGCAGGACTAAGTCCTGAGCATCTCTGGATGTTGCCCATAAACCAAAAAAGAGAAAAAGCAAAAGAAATCCAGGCCTACATGCAAAAATCAACGGTCTTTTTATACACAAATAATGATAGAGAAGAAATGGACATTAAAGAAACAATTTCATTCACATTAGTGCCCCACAAACTCAAATATCTTGGGGTCAAGTTAACTAAAGAGGTGAAGGACCTATACAAAGAAAACTACAAAACACTGCTTTAAGAAATAAAAGAGGGGGGCCGGGCGGTGGCGCTGGAGGTAAGGTGCCTGCGCTAGCCTAGGACGGATCACGGTTCGATCGCCCGGCGTCCCATATGGTCCCCCAAGAAGCCAGGAGCAACTTCTGAGTGCATAGCCAGGAGTAACCCCTGAGCATCACAGGGTGTGGCCCAAAAACCAAAAAAAAAAAAAAAAAAAAAAAAGAAATAAAAGAGGAAACAAGGAAATGGATTGGGAGGATTAACATCAATAAAATGGCAATACTCCCCAAAGCATTGGTCAGATTTAATGCACTTCCTCCAAGGATACCCATGACATTCTTCAAAGAAGTGGATCAAACACTCCTGAAATTAATCTGAAACAATCAACACCCATGAATAGCTAAAGCAACACGTAGGAAAAAAAAGATGGGAGGCATCACTTTCCCTAACTTTAAATTTTATTACAAAGCAATATTAAAATATTAAAACAGCATGTTAAACAATATTTAACAATATTAAAACAGCATGGTATTGAAATAAAGACAGGCCCTCAGATCAATGGAATAGGCTTGAGTATTCAGAGAATGTTCCCCAGACATACAATCAATCGATCTTTGATAAAGGAACAAGAAAAGCAAAATGGAGCAGGAAAAACCTCTTCAACAAGTGGTGCTGGGACAACTGATCAGCCACATGCAAAAAAGTGAACTCAGACCTCCATCTTACACCATGCACAAAGATCAGATACAAATGGATTAAAGACCTTGATATCAAGCCCCAAACCATAAGGTATATAAACCAACACGTAGGTAAAACACTCCATGACATTGAGACTAAAGGCATCTTAAAGGAGGAAACGTCACTATCCAAAAAGTGGAAGCAGAGATAAGCAAATGGGACTATATTAAGCTTATAAGCTTCTACACTTTAAAGGAAATAGTGATAAGAATACAAAGGCCACCACAGAATAGGAGAAACTAATCACCCAATACCCACCATATAAGATAAAGGGAAAATACCTAAGATATACGAGTTATTGACAGAACTTAACAAGAAAAATAACATCTAACCCCATCAAAAAATGAGGAGAAGAAATGAAAAGACACTTCCTCAATGAAGAAATACAAATGGCCAGGGGACTGGAGAGATAGCGTGGAGGTAGGGCATTTGCCTTGCATGCTGAAGGACGGTGGTATGAATCCCGGCACCCCATATGGTCCCCCAAGCATGCCAGGAGCAATTTTTGAGTGTAGAGACAGAAGTAACCCCTGAGTGCAGCTGGATATAACCCAAAAACAAAAAACAACAACAAAAAATACAATTGGCCAAAAGGCACATGAAAAAATGCTCCACATCACTAATCATCAGGGATATGCAAATCAAAACAACAATGAATTACCATCTCATGCCACAAAAACTGGCTTACATCACAAAGAACAAGAACAGTCAGTGCTGACGGGGGATGTGGGGAGAAAAGAACTCTCATTCACTACTGGTGGGAATGCCATCTAGTCCAGCCTGAATGGAAAACAATATGGAGATTCCTCAAAAAACTGAAAATTGAGCTCCAATATGATCCAGCTATACCATTCCTAGGGATATACCTGGGGAACACAAAAACACAATACAAAAATGCCTTCTGCATACGTATAATCATTGCAGTGTTATTTCCAATAGCCAGAATCTGGAAACAACCCAGATGCCCAACAACAAATGAGTGGCTAAAGAAACTGTGGTACAGGGGCTGGAGTGATAACACAGCAGTAGGATGTTTGCCTTGCATGCAGTCTACCCGGAACAAATCTGGGTTAAATTCCTGGCATCTCATATGGTCCTCCAGCCTGCCTTGAGTGATTTCTGAGTGCAGAGCCAGCGCTACCGCTGGGAGTGACCCAACCACCACCACCACCACACCCCAAAAAAAGAAACTCTGGTACATATACACAATGGAATACTATGCTGCCATCAGAGAAAATAAAGTCATGAAGCTTTCCAATACATGGATGGACATGGAAATTATTATGCTGAGTGAAATAAGTCAGGGGGAGAGAGATAGACACAGAATTGTCTCATTCATCTGTGGGATTTAAGAAAAACAAAAAGACATTATTGTAATAATCCAAAGACAACAGAGATGAGGGCTAGAAAGACCGGCCCACGATATGAAGCTTACCACAAAGAGCAATGAGTTTAGTTAGAGAAATAACCACACTAATAACTATCATGACAATGGTAGTGAGTGAGAGAAACAGAATACTTGTCTCGAACACAGGCAAGGGGTTGGGGAGGAGGGAGATGGGAGGCATGGTGGTGGGAATGTTGCACTGGTGAAGGTGAAGGGGAGCTTTTCTTTTTTTATAACTGAAACCCAACTACAAACATGTTTGTAATCATGATGCTAAAAATAAAGATATTATTATTTTTAAAAAAAAGTATCATGAACAGCCTTGTAACCATGGTATTTAAATAAAACAAATACTTTGTGATTAAAAAAAATAAAAAGAAATCCAGGCCTAGCTGAGGCAAGGCAAGGAGGAAAGCATAGTCCGGGGCAGGAGAGGAAGATGAGTGGCCCAGGACACGTGTCCTGTGTCTCTCATGGCTTCAGGGGTGGTGGGGCTGGGGTACATGAGCTCCGTTTCTCCCCCACAATCACCAGATGCTGCAGGCCACAATGGTGCCATGTGACCTGAACGCCTACCTGGTGTGGCTTTCGTGGTCTGCCTTTTAGAGCAGAGAGCACCAACCACACACAGCCCCACCCCAAGTCATCCCCACTGTGAACCCACCCCAAAGGGCCTCCTCAGCACCTGAGCGAGCTGAGAGGTGCATGCAAACAAGCGTGGAAAAAGTGACAGGGGCACTGGGGGAAGGTTTCCTTTCCCAGGCACTGGGCATGGGGGCGGGGAGGGAACACAGACTGGAGGGCTCTGAATTTGGGGCTCCCAGGAGAACAGAGATGCTACTGCAAGGCCCAAACCCCACCCTGGGCCTTCCCCACACACAGCTGGCGAGCTGGGCACATCCGTTCTCGCCAAACCCCAGTTTCCTCGAAACCTGTGGTGGGAGGGTGAGAGGTCCAACTTGGCAGCCCTTCACCCTGGTCATTCTCCTCCTTCATGTACACGGCATCTGGGAGAGCAAGAAAAGAACAGAGAGCACCTGGGGCGGGGAGCGAGGGCTGACCAGTTTGGGGCCTGTGGGTTGGACAGAACTAGGCCCCTGCCTGGAACCTTCTCCTTGTTTTCTGGAGTTCTCACCCACCCTCTTTCCACTCTGAAGAATACCTTAAAATACACACAGTATCCAGCCTAGTGAGTGACCTCAAGTGAAAAACAAAACAAAACTGTTCCTAAGTTTCCTCACCCATGGGTGAGACTCTGTGCCTTCATCTGGATGGTACCAAGGGGAAGATCATTCTAGCATGTTGTCCACAAGGTGGGCAGCACCAAGATCTGTGGATGAGGCACACAGCTTCATTGGGGAACACCCAACATGACACCCTACCTTCTCCCAGACAGCTCTACACCCAACCCAGGAGAGCTGAGGACCCTCAGAGGGACTGTTCTGGGCTGACTTCCCCAATCAGAAGAGGTTTAGACCCTAAGGAGTTGGAAGAGGGGAGGGTGTTCTGCGTGTGGGGGGGGAACCACAGGAACTGAAACTTCAGTGTGTTCATGCAAAGAGCCCTGGGTGGAGGAAGCCCAGCAGCCACAAAGTCTAGACCCTCGACTTGCCTCTAGAGCCTGTGAAAATATGTCATTATGCACACACATGTGCGTACTTATACAATACATTTACACAGATGTACACACAAACATCCATACATAAGCTAATGGACATACTCACATTTGTGCATGCCTATCGGGGTACTAACCTCAGGCCTGCTGCTACCACAGCATGTGTGTATGGATACTCTCACAAATGATGACAGGCCTGTATACCCTGAGCTGGTAGAAACAGAGACTCTCCTAGTTCTCCTGAAGGGCATCATTCATGTGGTTCTGTTTTGAGTCATAGCTGAAGGCTCTGCTCCACAAGGTGGGGTTTGCACCATATCTGCAGTGTTTCTGGGGAGCAGCTGTATTGAAATTAATCTTGTAGACTTTTCTTAGTTCCACCAAGAGTCAGGGAGTGCTCGATAGTTTTCTAATAAAGAATGAATGTTCCAGTCAGTACTTTGACTATCTCAGCACAATGAGGTTTTAGATTTGGGGTCATGGGTCAAAAAGGAAAGTGTGAGCATTAGGTAGTGTCTTACCCACAGCTCTCCTGAAAGGTGATACTGCCATCCTGCCTGCCAGTGCCTGTGCCCTCCTTAACAGCAGAGAGCAGCCCCTCTTTAATCTCTTCCAATATAACCACTGAAAGGGAGCTTCCTATTGAAGCTGTCATTTGCAAATCTGGTAAGGAAGACAACTCTTCGGCTATTTATGAGCATTGATGATTCTCTAGGAAATTGCTTTTCCTATCAGTATCTGTGGAAGTTCTATACCTGGTCTCAACTCTGGTGGTATCTACAGCTAACTTCTCAGGGTGCTCGATCATTTTGCAGAGGGTCCACAGCACTTGTTCCCATGTCCCTCTGAAGTTCAGGGGCCTTTGGCAAGGTCGAAGGTTCTGTTTTTCACCACTGTAAGTCTGTGCTAGATTCGGACTTCCAAGCTTGTGTCCTTATCTGTACATGGGTGAAGCATCACAGGGCTCCTTATAGCCTCATATTGGCACTTACATCAAAAGCTCTGTCATTAACATGGAGGAACCAAATGGTTCTGAAAATGGAGGCCATGGGAATGAGCTGGGGATGGGGGTGGGGGTGGGTTCTGGCTATGGTGCCAGAACCTAAGTCTGTGTGCTACCAACTCTGAGCTCAGAATCTGGCTGGGTAAGACTGGGAGCCCCTACTTCCACAGGGGACAGAGAGTGTCTCAGTCCCAATCATTGTCCTGCCAAGGACTCTAAGTCTCAAGGAATTACCCAAAGTTACCAATGAGAAACAGAAGAAACAAAGCATAAGACCCCAAATCTCAGTGGGGGCCACACTGGAAAGTTCTAAAACAAAGGCATTGTGCCTGTTATAATCTGAAAAGATGGTGCCTACTGAATTCTGTATAGGGATTTGGTGCACACTTCACAGACACATCATAACATTTACCACCACACTATATTCACACTCACAGGCTCCTCATATATATACATAGATACACAGAGAATATACATAAACACATCTAGCACACACTGTACACACCACAGTACATCACACACTACCTTACATTCACACACATGTCCCATGCAGATAGCACTCTCACATATACCCTACATATGCATATATACAGATACTCAGAGACACCTGCACATCCATCCATAACCACTCATACCACATCCCATTCACACATGCCCCTCACAGAAATAGTCACAACCAGATTCACAGACACCCCACATATAGACACACACACACAGATCCACACACACCATGGTTATACTCACATCCACACACACTACATTCTATTCCTATACACTCAACCCCACACAGACTCACATACAAACACTGACATGCCCCACACTCCCCACACACAACCTTTCAGGAAACTGAGGCAAGTCTACACCACCACATCCTGGAGAAGCAGCCCAAGAACCAACAAGACTGTAGCAAGGCAGAGAAAGCAAATCTACATCAAGGGGTCCACATCAGGATACACTTGGGAAGCTCGTGTCCTCACAGACTGGAAAGAAAATTTCTCCATGGGGTCAGAGAGATATCATGGAGGTAAGGTGCTTGCCTTGCATGCAAAAGGTCAGTAGTATGAATCCCGGCATCCCATATGGTCCCCTGAGCCTGCCAGGAGCCATTTCTGAGCATAGAGCCAGGAGTAACTCCTGAGTGATGCCGGGTGAGACCCAAAAAACAAAAAACAATAAATAAAAATAACAAATCCCTCCGATTCGTAGTTCTGGGACAGAGACTTGCTGCTCTGGATATCTCCTGAAATGACCTTAAATAAACCCCAAATTTGTCCCATCTTTTCTGCCAGGCCCCATAACTCTTAGCTTTCTTGGTAAATGAGAGAAGAGTTTTCTGTTTTAGAACCATGAAGGTCACAGCACTACAGAAAGGGGCACAGGTGCCTCACAGGAGACTGGCAAACCTCCTGAGACAGTTCCCTTCCTCCTGGGTGAGTTTCTGCATTTCTCAGCCCTATCACCTTCTAGAAGGATCAGCCCTGCACACACCTGGCCCTGCACCAGTGGATGTCCCTGGTCCAAAAATGGCCTGTTTCTCACTGCCTCTCAGAGTCCAGCCCATCAGATACACAAATATATTTAATGAGTGAATGGCATTAAGTAACATTGAAGCCAAAATGGCTCCCTGGGCCCGGGAACCCTCTTGATAATAAGAGTATATAGGAAATGGGGAGAATCCAGCTGTGTTCTATGTGAGGGGGTCAGAAAGACTATTGCAGGGAGGGTTTCTGAAGAAGGAAGGTGAAGTAGCATCTTCAGAGCCAATAACTTAGTCAAGTATAACTGAACCTTTACCCTTGTTCTGGGCACAGCAGGACTACCCTGGAGAGAAACATCAGGGTTATGTTCCCAGAGAGGAAATTGGGAGGGGATGTGAGGATGAGGATAAAGAGAGATGGTCCCTGATAGGTCTTGGGGCAGCTGTCTACAAGCATGGTGACCCTCACTGGCTCAGTCAGGCGGCCACCCAGCCTGAGTTCCCTCATACACTCTTCCCTGGAGGCCCTAGAGGGTGCAGGCCTTGGCCCTTGCACCTGGTCTTGACTATGTAGAATAGCCCTGATGGGTGGTCCTTCTTGTCTTAGGACTAAAGAAGGCAAGCTGGAAGAGGACACAAGGACAGAGAAGGGCTTATGCTCTTGGCAGCCCAATATCATCCAGAGGACCCAGCTCTCAGGCACAGGCTAAATCACACACTCAGTTCTTCCATGTAAAACAGATCTGGCCACTCTGACTTCCAGAAGTAAAGAGTTAGAGCATAGCCTGTAGGCAGAAAGAATCTGATCCTCTTGACTTCACTCCTGGCTTTCTTGGACATCTCCTGTCATTTTCATGGCCCAGGAACCAGCCCCATGAGAGGGCACAGGAGAACTAACAGGCATTACTGTTTCCAGAATCCTCCACCCATTTCCAAGAGCTTAAGTCAACTATTCTAGCTCCCCAAGCCAAAGGTCAGGGGACCCAAGAAACTGAGTTACTTGCCTGAGGAGGCATCTTCCTGGTCAGAGATAGAGAGGAGGACACCCCCAGGTTTTTCATCTCCAAAGACTTTGAGTCTAAGCTATGGAGCTTCTCTACCAGAAAATTCTGCCAGAAAAATGTGGCAAAGCATTTGATTTCTCCATTTCTGTTTGCTCATGTGAGTCTACTGGCCCCTAGTAAATAGATCTGGTTCATGTGGCACTTTATTCCTAGTGGTGTTATGGTGGTATGGTACATAAAAAAAAGTGACCAGAAAGAGACAAAAGAAAGAGCAGGGGTTTCTCCTTTCTTTGGTTCTGTGGTGGTGAAGAGTTATTCATTCTTCTTCAGTGATTCAACAGTGAAGGAAGGTTGACTTAGAGCAGGCTAGAGTGGGAACATGAGATTTGAGGATATAGACAGGACCCACGTCTGCTTCCTAGGAGCTTAGGCCTTACAGAAAAACATTCATACTCACTAGCTTTCTTAGGCCTCAGTTTTTAAAGTGGGTCTCCTGCCCCTGGTCCTTCAAAGACATCTTTGGAGGCCTGGAACTGTCTATTTTCATATGGAGCCCCTGGGAGAGGCATTGGTGGGGTACGGGGAGGGAGTGGACATCAGACTACATCTGCCCAGCCAGTCTGCCTGGTTTTGTTTCTGCAAATAGGCATTTTGACTGAAAAGTGCCCATCTCCCTTCATGGTAAAGAAAGCTAGTAAAGAAGTAGGCTGATATACTTAGACTTAATCTTGCAAGTTCTACTCCTATCCCTTCATTATGGCCTAGAAAGTTCTGAAATGGAGGCCCAGGTCCCTTCTCCTTCTGGCAGAGAGGACATGACCAGGCCTTCCCTCTGCACCAACTGGATCCTCCAACCATACAGATCTCTGCAGCTCCTGAGATATTCATCCCTCTCTCCCACTTCTCCAACCAGGGAGATGCTCTCCTACATTTCTAGGATGGATTTGAGTTGACCAAGTTAAATGGGATTGACTTGAATCTAATTGATTGACTCGGATGCCAGATTACAGGCTTCATCAGAGACCATGAAAATCTGCTTTTGCCCAATGCTAATGCCCAGATCCAAAAGGCCAATCTGAAACCCTTTTTTTCTTCTCCTTTTCTCCTTGTTGGGGAATGGGGTGGCAGGAGGAAAAACAAACAGTGGGGAGGGGGAGGAGAAGAAGATTCACTTCTTCTAGAAAATACAACCCCTTAATAATATCCCCCTCACACTTAACAACTCGGGAAAAGCCTTCATTCCTATGGTTAGACAAAAACCACTGAAGAATTCTTTCTTGGTTCTGCAGGTCTTGGCGATGAGCAATGAATAGCCAGTTGCTGGGTATAGCAGGAGAGAGCCAGGGGGGTGGGACCAAAGAGGATGGTAGCTGCCGAGTTGAGTGACCGTGTGCCTCTGATAGACCCATGGGGTCCAGAATTGAATACTTCTGTTCACTCTTCTATACAGAGTCCATAACCACTTGGGATAGGGTAGCTTTTGGGGTCAGTTTCCTGTGCTGTTGAAGCCTCCTCCTTCCTAGACAGTGCTGGCCCCAACTCTTCCACAGTTGATTGATCCCATTCTCCTCCTCCTCGTGGGAGCTCCCAGGAAATCACCAGGAAAGCTCTAGTTCTAGGTCTATGGAATGGTGGTCCCATCCCAGTCCAGGCTCAGGAAGGGATAGCTACAGAATGAGGCTACCTTAGTGGTTTCACTGAGGTCAAGGAGATGATAAAGGGTGGGAGGAGGTGCCTCTCACCAGCTGTAAGAGAAACACCTCATTTACAAAAGGGACTTTCAGCAGCTGAGCCCAAGAGGGAAGTTAGCCTGGGAACACAACTGAACCCTGGGACCCACCCACCCCAGCCAGGATGAAACTCTGGGCCTGGCTGTGCTAATAACCTGAGATCCAGGACTGTCCCCCAGAAAAGAAAGAAAAACACTAAGTCCCACATCCTGGCCACCAGGTGACCAGGCCATAGAGGCTCAGGGAGGGGCTAAGGGGCATCTTGGCACTTTGATGAACCCCAGAAAGGTAGGATCTGGTAGGCTTTCAAAGTGTCAAAACAGATAAACAGGGAATTGAGTCCAAAGAGGTCACAGGCCTGTTAAATGGCTTTGTAGAGCAATGGGAGTTCCTGCAGAGAGCTGAAACTCTGACCCCACATAGCATCTCAGCCTCTGTCACTTGACTGAGAACCGAGTACAAAGGAAGCTAGTACAGTGCAGAGCCACTTGCCGGCAGATGCAGGAGGGGGACAGCCCCCAAACCCTTGATTCACATAATTATCTCAGGAAAAATTCAGTGGGTAGAGTGTGACAGTTAAAAACTTAGAAACCTAAGATGGAAACCTTACAGCGTTCTGCCTGGGCATCTTGAACATTTGTTCCTTAGGGGTGCCCTCTCATATCCCTTTACCCATGGGAAGCACATCAGGGAGTGTGATGGATAAGTCTGCCACTGGGGGGTTCAGCACATAGTCAGAGATGGTCAGCTGGTGCCTCTGGGGCTGAGATCCACAGGTCCACAGCTGCAGCCTGAGCCAGGGAAGACACCCAAAAGCATGGACAGCCCAGATCTGGCTAAATGTGAACTTACCTACCATTATAAATATATTAATCCACAGACCAGAAAAGTTCATAACCAGCTGAAGTAAAGGTCCACCTTCACCTTAGGTAAATAACAGAGGGTCATGGACAGAATTCAAGGAAGATAAGAAAGACCCAAAGGCCGACTCACACATCACAGTTTATGTTTAAATTCAGAACACATAGAGGTTTGGCAAGACTGGCCATTTCTGGGATCATGCAGAGAAGAATAAACCCAAATGCAGATTAACCAAACAGCACCTTTGGGTGAAGAGAATGGCCTCAAGAACAGAGAGGGAGGCCAGAGAGATAATACAGCAGGTAGGGCTCTTGCCTTGCACATGGCTTACCCAGATTCGATCCTCGCTAATCCCATAGGGTCTTCTAAAACCCCATCAAGAGTGATTCCTGAGTGCAGAGCCAGAAGTAATCCTTGAGCACACGTAGCCCCAAAAACAAACAAAAAGCAAGCAAGCAACAACAACAACAACAAAAAAACACACATACAGAAAAAGAAGCAGAGAGAGGAAGGCAAAGATGGATGAAGTGTAGAGGGTAATCTGTAGGAGACTGCAGGGTTGAACCAGTATTCCACAGTGATGACCTGAACAATGGCACAGATTTCTTCACAAGAGTATGATCTACCCAAATAAAATCTATGAATTAATGGAAAGGCACTAGATGCACCCAGACTACCTGGAACCAGGAAGGAGAGATATGCTTTGTTAAAAAGGCAGTTACACCTTGGCTATGTGGCACAGATTCTCATCATCCTTTCCCCAAAGTCCAGGAATAGGACTCTGGTCCAGTTCTATTTCACAAATGAAGATATTGGGATACAATGAAGCTGCAAAGGGAAGGTTGGGGTCTGCTTGCCACTTGGTTCCAATGAGTTGACAGTTGATTATGAGGAAAGGGTTCTGCAGACATGGCACCAGGTCAACCAGCCTGGCCTAGATGGGGATGCACTTCCTGATTCCAGGAGCAGGGCAGACCTGGTGGGAGGTACAAGGGCTGAAGTGCTCAGTCTCCTGGCTGATACCACATATTGGCCCAAGGCTCACAGTGTAGGTAGGGCTGGAGATTAGGCATCAGCCAACCACCCATGACTTACTGCAGGGGCTTTATCAAGGGCATGTGAAAAATCCAGGGCCCCTGATGGGAAGAAAGGAACAGGTGCTCAGAGGAGCTCTGGAGGGCCAGACAAAATAGAAGCCTCGGTTCAAGTGTAGGAAAATAGTGGAGTTGGGGGAAAGGGAGTACACAGCTCTAGGAAGAGATGTCTCTCCCAAAGTGGGACCAGCCACGTGCCAGGTGTGAGTGTGAGGTGAGAGGGTTATTCCATAGCTCTAGAGCTTAGGACCTCTGAAGGATCAAGGAGAGACAGACCAGGATGAGCCCTCACTTCCAAAAGACAGTGTGAACTTCAGAGGGGGCAGTACTAAGGATGGAAGTTTCCACACAGACTGTAAACTTGAAGCAGCAAATTTGGTTTTTTTATGACACCATTAGGGCACTTTCCTGGGGTCTTTACTTGCCACAAAGAATCACTCCAACCACACACCGGATGCCTTGCCCAGTTCCCAGATCTGGCTGAGGGTCTTTGATCAGCACATTTCCTCATGGTGGCCCTACAAGTTGGTGGCAGAGGGCAGAGTCTTCCAATCTGCCAGGACAGATGCATGCTTATTTGATTTAGGCTATGGTCCTCACTTGAGCTCAACCTAGCTCAAGAGTTACTCCCAGATAGGCACTCAGAAATCACTCCTGAAGGTACTTGGGAGACCATAAGGTGTTGATGTAATGGTAATTAAACCTGGACACGCCCCCCTTGGAATTGGATTTGGACACGCCCCCAATGGACAAGGGAGGCATATAAGGAAAAAGTTTGACAGTTGGAGGGGACGTCCAGGGTAAGACTGGAGCAGAGCCTATCAGCTCGTGGGGGGCCAAAGGCCCAGGCCACTTAGGCCTGAGCTGAAGATAAAGCGTTGGCAAGATGCTGCCTGTTCCACATCTATCCCTCATTCTCTGTTCTCTCTCTTGATCCCTCCTGGCCCTCTCTGGCTGGTAAATTACCTACCTCTCTCAGAAAAAATCCCTGAGCAGACTTCAAACTGCAGATTGAAATAAAAGATAGTTAATTTATTTCTCTTTGTCTGCCCCCCCCCCATCCTGGGCTGTGGTGCTCCCCAGTGGCTACATTTTGGCATCCCTGGGTGAACACCTTATCCACCCCAGCCAGGTCCCCTGGCCCTTGCAAACCTGCAGCTTTGCTGTCTTTGCAGCCTTTGCAGCTGTGCCAGGCTTTTGCAATATGGGATGCTGGAGATGGAACCAAGTAAGGCACATGTAAGCAAGTACTCTATTTTTTTCTTCATTTTTTTCTTTCTCTTCTTTCTTCTTTCTTTTTCCCCTCGCCCCCCCCCTCTTCTTTCTTCTTTTCCCTCTTCCTTTCTCTCCCCTTTTCTGTCTTTCCATTCTTCTTTTTCTTTTTTCTCTCTTTCTCTTTTCTTCCACCCTTTCATCCCTTCCTTCTTTCTTTTATTTATTTTTATTACAGTGTTAAGGTTCAGGCCCGGGACACATGGATTCAAGAACCGAGCTTTGCTTCTGAGCTACACCTCTCAACTTCAAGAGTGCAGTTTTAGGCTCTGTCTTTCCTCCTGAGGGCTTCCTTCTCATAAGGTAGAATATGAAAATCTAACCTCGAGGACATCCCTGAACTTCTCTCTCAAATTAAATCATGAAAAAAAATAGAAACACAAAAGCAAACACTGCCCAACTTTTACTGGTTTTTTTCCAGAGTCAATTCAATAGAAGAAATGGTATTGAGGCTATTTTGACAATCTTGTACATTTGTAAGGAGCCCCCCACCCACCCACCCACACCCCAGTCAATGCCTATGTTGATTTCACCTGGATGTCAGACCATAGAATAAACTGAGGCTGTCTCTGATGAAACTTTTTTTTTTTTGTTTTTGGGTCACACCCGGCAGCGCTCAGGAGTTCCTCCTGGCTCTATGCTCAGAAATCACTCCTGGCAGGCTCGGGGGACCATATGGGATGCCGGGATTTGAATCACCGACCTTCTGCATGCAAGGCAAACACCTTACCTCCATGCTATCTCTCCGGCACCCTCTGATGAAACTTTTAACTGACTGCTTGTGTTTATTTCTCCGCCATTATCCTGCAACTTTCAGGTCTGCCGGTCTAAGGGCTATAGGCCTTGTGCTGGACCGGGCTCAGCCCACCATGTGAACTCATTAGACTTTATATATTAATTAAAACAACAGACATTCAAAGTGGTGGGTTTACCCCAACTCTGCTGCTTACCAGCTGTGTTTGGCCATGAACAAGCCACTTCCCCTGTTGTGAATCACCCCCAGCCCTTCATTCTTTGGCACACTGGAATTCAGCTAAGGAGAGTGTAGACTGAGGATTGTATCAACATGAATAGACACAGCCTCAAGCCTGTACAATTCCTAATCCACTTGATTTTGCAGCTTATCCCATCAAGGACTGAAGAGATAGCAGAGCAGGGAAAGTACTTGTCTTGTTACACAGCCCACCAAGGTTTGGTCCCAGCACCACCTATAGTTACTGAGATCCATTAGGAGTGATTCCTAACCACAGAGTCAGGAGTAAACCCTGGCTCTGGTTTTGTACAACTAGTCAAAACAAAATAAACAAGCAAAAAAAAAAAAAAAAAAAGTCAACCCAACTATGCCACTGGAATTGTTTGACCATGCAACTTGCTTTGGCCAACAGGATGTGGCAGAAGTAACAGAGAGCTGGTTCCAAGCTCAACTGCACACAGACCTTGTGTGTTTTTTATGCTATCTCTATACTGCCTGCAGCAGAGCCAGCCTGCTGCTGGGTGGGGGCACCAAGCACTGCATCTGAGACCCCCCCCCCCCATAGCCTCTGGTGGCCTTTCACATGTGCAGAAGCAGCCCCCATTTACATAAAAACTCACAGAACAGCTGAAGATTACATACTCCATGGGGGTGGTGCCCTTGAATAAGGACATAATTAGCAGGCACTTTAAAGCCAAGTTCTGGAGTGCTAGCACTCAGACATCCCCACTCAATATTCAAGAAAATGAAGGTTCAGAGATTGGCTATGACTTCCTGTAGGCACAGAACCGGCAAACCAGGCCTCTGGTTTCTGCCAGCACGCAGCCATGAAGCCTGCATGTCTCTAACCCGGGCACCCTGCCTACTAGGGGTTCAGAAACTGGTCAGAGGTTCTTCCTCCTTCTTTGACTATCCTTTCACTTGCTAGCATGTCTGGGAGTGAAATGGGGAGGCTAAGCCTTGTGGCAAGCAGCCAGGCCCTCAGGCACATGGCAGTGTGTAGTTTCCTGCCCCCAGCTCCTGGTTCCTCTCTGATGCACTCTGATGGGCCTGGGCAAGGGGCCTGCTGGGAACTGTGTTTCCAGGAAACCGTGTGTTTCCTGGGAAACTCAGGACCATGGAGAAGTCATGGTTCCCTGCGCCAAGCTGAGAGGCCACAATGGCCCCCCACTGTGCTGACAGAATGATCTGATGGCTCAGCAGTGGGGATTAGTCTCTCTCCAAGTCCCCTGCTCTCGGAGTGCTGACACTGGGCTCCAAGGTGACATGTTTCAGTCTCAGTCAGCTGCCCTCATCTCTTCCCTGGACCTTCTGTTCTCCTCTTTGTCACCAAGTCCCTGTCTCAAATGGGTTCTAAATAGCAAAATTCTAGAACTAGAGATCTGTGAGGCTAAATCACAGAGGCTAGGACCACTGCCAGGTCTATGGAGAAATGTGAAAAATACAATAACTGAGTGACTAAAGCACTGTCTGTATCTGTGGGGCACGTATGACCCTCAGACATCTTTCACTCCTACTTAAAACCTTGCATTTGTGCTGAAGTCCCTGTCCATGACAGGCAAATATGTAAATATAAGGTTGTTGTGAATATTTTCCTGACCTAGAGTGATGGATCATCACCATCACTGAGGGACTCTGTGATCCCAGGAGAAGAAGAAGGCTAGGCACTTTGGCCTCATTCAGTGGCTCTAAGCAATGTTCTATTCAACCCCTTTTGGAGCCTCCAGGTCCCAAGCCCTCACTACCCTGGTCTTGGATCCCCTTGCTGGGGCCAGGGCCAGATCCTATGGGCAGTGAAAAGCCCAGTTTTTCGTGGCTGCTGGAAGGAATAGGCGCTGCATAGCAGATACAATAAAACAGATCGTGGAAAATGTAATGGCCCGTGGTCGGCAATCACTGAATTATTTATACCAGCTCAGCCCACTTCCGAACTCTCCATGGCTCAGCCTCCGGCCCTGCAGCCCTGGCCTTTTGCAGGCTGCAGAGTAATAGGACTTGGAAAGAAAATCTGACCCAGGAGCCAAGAGGCCGGAGGTTTCTGGGTAACACTGGGCAAAAAAGAGGAAAAAAAGGTTTCCCACCTCCTGGCTTCAGTTTCTCTTGTGCCAAATGAGGACACTCTGGTCCATAAGCTAATAACCACTTAAATTTATGCCGCTCTATTTGCTCTGTCCTTTTTCAATCCCTGCGAGGTGGATAGGTCCGATGTGATTCTCTTTCCCCTCTTCCAGACAATAAACCGAAGCTGGAAATTGTGAGAAAACTTGGCCGCATTCAAAAGAACAGAAAGCAGTGGAGAGAATTTCCAATCAGAAGGCGTGGATGAAGGACACAGCATTTATTTCTCCCCCATACCGAAATGCCATTGGGATGAAAAAAGTCAGAGGCGCTGTAAGAAAGAGTCCATCTGTATTAGCAAACAGGGAAGGGGCATTGCAGGCCAGGGCATGAGGGATTTCTGAAGGCAAGCTAGAGCTGAAAGCTGATGAGTCAGTACAGGCCGGGAGAAACACAAGCCTCTCAATAGTGCCTCTGAGAAATGCCAAGGAAGCAAGGAAGCCAGGACAATGGACACAGCCAGGATTCTTGGCCAGGCCAATTGTCCCAGCCCTTCTTGAACAAAGTAGCTGGCCTTGGCATTCAAGCTCAGAAAGAAGTCACGAAGACAATCCTCAAAATGAGCTTTCTGAATAGGAGAGATTGTAGAGCACTGCCTTGCAAACCACTAACCTGAGTTTCAATTCTTGGCATCTCATTATAGTCCCTCAAGCCATTCAGGAATGGTCATTCAGTGCCATGCCAGGAGTAAACCCTGGGCACTGCCAAGTGTGGTCCAAAAACCAAATATATGGGCCATTTTGATAGATGTTCCAAACAAATTCAGAGAGGAAGGAATACCAGAGTCCACACCAATGACTGGTACATCTCCACCAACCATTCATTCACCTTGTGATTCATTCAAGAGTCTGAGACAAAAACAAGGATTGAGTTGCTGGCTCAGAGCCTGCTGTTCATGGTGCCAAGTCATAGAAGCTAAGTACCTGCCAAGGGGTGCTCAAGGCCCTTCAGGGTTGCACCTGAGGGACCATAAAATTCTGGGAATCAAATGACTGGCACGCACCTTAACCATTGCACTAACTTCTAGGCCCAGCCCTATTATTTTAGTGTGTGATTTTGAAGACTGTAACAACTTGAAGGCTCTCTATCAAGACTTGGAGATTTTTTAAAAATGGAATAGCGGGGTTCCCTGTATTCACAGCAGAAACATACTTACTCCTTCAAAGCAGAAGGCAGAAATCTGGATTTCTGCTCTTCTTCCTCACCCTTTTCCCAGATACTTCAGGACCTACCCCATTCAGGAGAGAAAGCTATTTCAGAGACTATCAGACCTGACCACCTTATTTATACAGACATTTATGGATAATTGAAACTGAGTAAGGAAAAAAAAAAACTGAGTAAGGTTGGAGGACTAAAAATCATGGAGTATATAGATGAACAAAGCAACCAAGAACAGAGAAGATACAGAAAAATAAAGGAACTCAGATTTTCATTGGGAGAACATTGTTACTATAAAATAAAAACAGCCTGAGAGATACAGGGACAGAGATAGAGAGAAGGAACAAAAAGAGAATTGAAGTATTCTGAGAACAAAAATCACTTTGTCCAAAATGAAGAGCTTAATGAAAGAGCTGAGTAAGAGAATTGAAATCAGAGATGTAGGTAATAAAGTCTAAGAGATGTTTTCAAATAAATATTAAAATGCCAATGTGATTTCTAAAATAAGGAAAGATGAAAGGAAACATAGACGCCATCCCAGAAAGCGATACCCAACTAATAGTAATTCAAGGAGAGAACAAAAGCTATGAAAGGGAAGGAATAATGAAATAATAAAAGAAAATTCCCTTAAAACTGATGAAAGACATGGATTTGGGGGCTAAGGATATCATCACATTATATTCCTTTTACATTTGATAGAAATACAACTCAAATTGTGTAAGAAACAAAAATGAACATATTCTCTGATCTGACCTCAGTCTCATCCTCTTCTGTTTGTTAAAAATCATTCATTAATTCACACTTGGTCTATCATGCTCTCACCCTTCTTGCTTTCTCCCTTGGTTCTTTTGCAGAGGCTTGATATGCAGTGGCTAAAAATGTCTCCAGAAGTTTCTATCTTACATCATTTATACATCAAACCCTGAGAAAAAGAACATAATCCTTTCTTTCTCCTGATACTTAAATCAATAAAGATTGGGTTGCATGTGCCCCCTCTGAACCGCTGACTAGAGAGAATGCTCTAAATAAGGAAGGAGTGATACCTTCACAAACACCTCTCTAAGAAACACAGAATAGATCCTACTCATCTATGGACTTTTAGAAAAATAAAAGACATTATTGAAATAATTCCCAGATATGAGGACCAGAAGGACCAGCTCACCACAAAGAGTGGTGAATGCAGTTAATTTAAAATTATTATTGTTAATAAATAATTATTAAATATTAAAATGATTAAAAACCAAGGTGGGGGCCCGGAGGAGCTAGCACAGCGGCTTTTGGCCTTGCAAGCTTGCCAATCCAGGACCAAAGGTGGTTGGTTCGAATCCCGGTGTCCGATATGGTCCCCCCGTGCCTGCCAGGAGCTATTTTCTGAGCAGTACAGCCAGGAGTAACCCCTGAGCACCGCCGGGTGTGACCCAAAAAACCAAAAAATAAAATAAAATAAAATAAACCAAGGTGAAGAACATGTCTATTCCTTTCCACTTTGAATTCACTTCACTTTGAATTCCAACCTTGTCTAAACCTTGTCTATTTTCCTTTCCCCCCACCAATTCTTGCCACTGGAATGATTAACAATAAATTAAAATATTCAAGTTAAGAAAGAGGGGAGCAGAGCAGTAGCGCAGAGGTAGGGCCCTTGCCTTGCATGCTAGTGACCCAGGACAATTTCCCATATGGTCCCCCAAGCTAGGAGAGATTTCTGAGCGTATAACCAGGAGTAAACCCTGAGTGTCACAGGGTGTGCCCCCCCCCAAAAAAAAAACCTTTTTAAAGTCTTTCTAAAGTCTCAGAGCAATTTCAAAGGGGAGGGAATAAAAGCCAAATAGAAAAAATTACAGCTATTCTTATTAGGTATGGGATACAACAACTGGAGAACATTCCTGAGTTCCAGTAAACCAGAGGAAATCATAAAACTCATTTTAAAAAAAAAAATTTAGGATACCTGGAGAGAAACAGCAATCAAAATATCATTTAATTTTCCCCTACATGATAGGAACTTGCTAGAAGAAACAGAGCAATGTCTGTAGCATTTTGATGCGAAATCAGTTGAAATCTTTCCTTGAAGTCTCAAGACATAGCAATGAATGATATTGCTATATATATTAAAGGGCCCAGATTGTTGCTTAAACCCTCCTGTCCCTTGTTAGACACATGTACCAGGAGGAGGAAGAGAGAGAAGAAAATGTTCCTTGAGGTTCTGTTCTGGCAAAATAAAAACTAAATGCAAAAAAGAAGAGAACAATAGATCAAGAAACCAGAGAACTAACCCAGGAGAGCAATAAAAAGAGATCGAGTAAGAGGTTAGAAAGTCAGTACACAAGGGTTAAGGTACTTGTATTGCCTATGGTCAATGAAACTCAGCACCTCACAGTCCCCTGAGCATCACTGGGAGTGATTCTGGAGCACAGAGATAGGAGTAGCTCCCCAGCACTACCACATATAGCTCAAACCCTTGCCCTAAGAAACACAGTAGTATAATTGCGCAGCTGGTCTAATCATTAAATTTAATTTACAGTGAACAATTAAAAGGTTCTATGAAAAAACAACCTTGAAAAGAAAACAGTGTTAGCCAATCCTATGAGCCAATCTAGAATGCTGACAACTATCAGGAAATTCAGGTACACCAGGGCCTCTGAGCAGCGAGAAAAGGAGAGGCAATCAGACTCTTGGGAAAGCCATGAGCTGTCTTCGACAGCCATGACACAGATGGAAGGCAACTAAGGTGGGAGCCTGAGTCCCAGCCACTCGTGCAAGGAGGGAATAGTGCCTGGGATTCCATTGAGAGCAAGTTCAGCCCTCATCTTCAGTTCACTTGGAACACAGGGACTTTATTCCCATGTCTGTGTTTGTTCTTTTGCAAGATTATTAGACACGTCTGTAATTTGTCTCTGGGCTTACCTCACTTTTTTAAACTAAAAATATGTTCCTAAATAAATTTAGTCTGTTTAGAGATAAATTGTATCTTTTCATCTTTAGAAGATGAAGTCCTGGGCCCGGAGAGATAGCACAGCGGCGTTTTGCCTTGCAAGCAGCCGATCCAGGACCAAAGGTGGTTGGTTCGAATCCCGGTATCCCATATGGTCCCCCGTGCCTGCCAGGAGCTATTTCTGAGCAGATAGCCAGGAGTAACCCTTGAGCACCGCCGGGTGTGGCCCAAAAACCAAAAAAAAAAAGAAAAGAAAGAAACTTAAAGATGGGGGCCAGAGCAGTGGTGCAGTGGTAGGGCATTTGCCTTGCACACAGCTGACCTAGGATTGACCTCGGTTCGATGCCCCGGTGTCTGATGCCCCGGTGTCCCATATGGTCCCTCAACCTAGGAGCGATTTCTGAGCTCAGTGCCAAGAGTAACCCCTGAGCATCACCAGGTGTGGCCCAAAAATAAAAAAAGAAAAAAAAGAAAAGAAAAAGAAACCTAAAAATGAACACCTCAACTTCAAGTATCAATTTCTCAAATTCTTTGTATTTATTTTTTTGTTTTTGTTTGTTTGTTTTTGGGTCACACCTGGTAGCACTCAGAGGTTACTCCTGGCTTTACAGCTGGAAAAGGGGCTCTCCACCCCCCTTCATATCCATGCCCTGATGGCTCTCTTCTTTCTGGACTTCCTCCTTGGTGTCCTTTTAATACAAAGGTGCCTAACTAAATTAAGCAACTAACTAAAAAAGTCCACCATCCCCTTTACAGAAAAGAAAATGACTTAACTCACCCCTTCCTTTAAGTGAACAATCAGAAACAATCAGAAAGTTGGGACCATTCCCAACTTTGGGAAGCTCCGACCTAATCAGTTATATCCATTCATGGCATTCCCCTGCTTACAGACCCTGTGTAAGCTTCTGCTGGGCTCAGTTTCCTTTTCTTATCCTAAATAGACAAGTAAATGGACACTTCTGACCCAAACAGCAACCATCCCTGACCCCACCATCATTTGTTACCTCTTCCCTCACCGGAGACTCAGTCAGATTGAATGTCTTCTCTTTCTCTGAACTTTCCAGCCACTCTTTCTTCTCTGGCCTTTGTATCTCACTATTTCTATGCTGCTCTGTTAATCTAAGGGAAACTTCCACTCTCTTCTATCTTCATGCTTCCCCTAGCTGATCCCATTCTTGACCCCTGAGTCTGGATCATGGTTTCCCTCTTATAATCTATAATTCCTCTATATTGAGATCTTCGTATATAGAGCAGCTATATGAGGATTGGATTATTTTATTGTTTTTAAACATGATTTACAAAGTTATTGATAGTTAAATTTTATATATAATGGTCTAGCACCAACCTTCCACCAGTGTTTCTAAGTTCTCCCTGACCTTCAACAACATGCCACTTTGACATGCACATTTTAATGTTAAATAGTCAATCCTCATTGATGTACAGACTGACTTCTTAAGTATCACCAAATGAAGTTCTCAGGAAAGTTCTGTTGGATGGATGGATGGATGGATGGATGGATGGATGGATGGATGGATGGATGGAAGGATGAATGGATGTATGGATGATGGATGGATGGGTAAATGGATGGGTGGATGGATGAATTGATAGATGGATGGTTGGGTGGATTGATGGATGGATTGATGGTTGGATGATAGATGGGTAGATATGTGGATGAATAGATGCATGGGTTGGTTGATGAAGGGTGGGTGGATAAATGATGTTGAGTGAGCAGGTTCAACAATTCAATGACTAAGAATAAATTAACAACTTAATGAATGAACATATACACAGAGACAGGTCAGAGCCCTGCAAAGCTTTGTGAACCTAAGATCAAAAGGGCAGCATAAAACTAGAAACAAAGTCCATACCTCATTATTTCTGAAAACAATAAGCTAAGTTTTAGGGAAATATACTAGTGACTACTCACCACTAACCTGCTTAGTTTCATGTATTTCCTTAGGTTAGGAAGGGTATAGGAACAGGGTACACATTCAAAGGCAAAGCCAAATCACTCCACTGGGTAAATTCATTATTTTTTCTATTCATGTGCATTTTCTGAGATACCAGTGGGCACAGGTTCCTGTGCTGGGTACAAAAGTGAGTAACAAAGAATCAGTGCCATCCAAGAACCCAGCTTCATGGTAGGACTACAGATTGTTGCTGGACATCTGGCCAGATGGAAAGAGGTCGAGCTCCATGACCCACTGTGGGACCCTCTGGGAAAAATTCTTCTGGTAAGGAGAAGCTTGAAAAGAGCAGAAACTGAACTGGGGTACAGCTCTTTTGGTAAGGTTGTTAGTGAGGGTTCCACTGTGCAATGATGAAGAAAAGAGACTCTGGTGGAAGCCGTGAGTTGAATCCCACTCCCCAATTTCTTGGCTGACTTCCTGAACTGAGCTACTTTTCCCTCTGGATTTCAGTGTCTGCTCAAGTCAGAGGATGGTGATTAATCCTACCTGTCTGGAGCAATGGCTCAGAAGCACGCTGGAAGCTAAGAAGAAATGAACAAGTGATTTATCAAGAAAGAGCACCAGGGAAGAGAAAAGAGAGAGGGATAGGGCCAAGGAGGGAGGAAGGCCAAGGAAGGTAAGGATGAGTTATAACAAAGTCTCTCCCCCTTCCCCCAGAACTCCTCTCAAAAGTAGGCTCAGGAGTGTGACTTGCTCCCCAATTACCTGGCACTAGGCAAGGTGACTGTTCTGTTACTCCTATTGCTGTTGCTCAAGGTCAAGGTCATTTCCAAGAAGCAAAAATTCCAAACCCTTGAGTAATGGATTTTCCACATCCAGACAAAGACATTCTCATAACCCTCCAAGATAGTCATAAGGGAACAAAGAAACAGGACAGAGAGCAAAGGGCTGACCTGACATGACATACAGATAAGCTTTGTTCAACTCCTAGTATCACATTGGATTCCCAAGCCTTACTTGGAGTGCATATGAGTGTATGTGAGCAGAACCAAAAGGAGGTCCTGAGCACCAGTGGGTGTGGCACCCCGAAACAAAAATTCATTGCAAATAAAAAAAAATCACAAGCATTGAAGCTAAAAACAAAATAATTCAAAACTAGCGAAAAGAGGGGGCTGGAGAGATAGTACAGCAGTAGGAAATTTGCCTTGCATGTGACCAACCCAGGACAGGCAGTGGTTCAATTCCCAGCATTCCATATGGGCCCCCAGAGCCTGCCAGGGGCGATTTCTGAGTGCAAAGCCAAGAGTAACCCCTGAGTGCTGCAAGTGTGGCCCCAAAAACAAGACAAAACAAAAAGAAAGCCAGTGAAAAGGAAGCTGAAAGTCATTAACTAAACCCCATCCCATCATCACTTTTCTTTTCTTTTCTGAAAGAAAAGAAATGTGATGTGATTTGTAAAGCCTCAGGACTATTCACTCCCCATTGTAAACAGAAAAGGTGCAACAACGCCCCTCATTCTAGCAAGTGCTTGAGAAGGCAGCTTCTTGGTCCATCAGCATGGGGGAAGGGGCCTGTGGAAGGACCATGCACACGGGAGATGGCCACATCAATATCAATGGCACATCAATAGAGTGCAGCAAAAGACTCAGAATTATCCAAACGCAATGCAGCCTAGAAAAAAAAATAACTGTATATGCAATTAATTGGGTCCCTGTTTCAGTGCTCTGATTCTCTGTTTGCCTTCACCAGCTTAGCATCCAATTTTTTAGCTGAGAAGGCGGGGCAGCAGGTTTCTGTGATATTTTTTGCTAATGGGTTGAAATATTACACCCGTAATTATAGCCTGGCTGCAGTTTTTTTCTTTTGCTCATTTTGTTCAGCATGGCAAACATTGTATCTGATTACAGTCATTCATGTCTTCTTTATGAAATAGGGTTTATCACACTCATACAGGGACTGAGTGGTGCTGGCAAAATTAGCCAGGCTAAAAAGCTCTCTTGAGGCACTGCAGAGACAGTATAACAAGTAGAGCGCTTGACTTGCACACATCTGACCCAGGTTTAATTCCCTGCACCCTATTCTTCAGCAAGAGTGATCCATGAGGGCAGAGCCAGGAATAAGCCCTGAGCAGCGTAGGGGGTAGCCTAGGAAAATAAAAATTAAAAAATAGGGGCTGGAGAGATAGCACAGTGGCGTTTGCCTTGCAAGCAGCCAATCCAGGACCTAAGGTGGTTGGTTCGAATCCCGGCATCCCATATGGTCCCCCATGCCTGCCAGGAGCTATTTCTGAGCAGATAGCCAGGAGTAACCCCTGAGCACTGCTGGGTGTGGCCCCAAAACAAAAAAAATTAAAATAAAATATATATCTCTCTCCATCTCCATGGTGGCTGGGGGGTGGTAAGACTCCTTGCATTAGGGCATCTCAGAAAGATGAGACACTGGCAAGAAGACAGCCTTCCTACAACCCTTGCCAGACAGCTAATTCTTCTCTTGCATCCTGAGTTTCCCTCTGCCAGCCACTGCTCTTTCTTTTTCTTTTTTTTAAGACTCGGAGATAATCATTTATTTATTTTTTAATATATAAAATCTTTATTTAAGCATCATGATTGAAGTTGGGTTTCAGTCATAAACAGAACAAGTTCACCAGTGCAACATTCCCACCACCAATGCTCCCTCCCTCCTTCCCAACCCTTGCCTGTATTTGAGACAGGCATTCTACTTCTCAATCATTAAGAATGTCATGATAGTTGTTAGTGTAGTTATTTCCTTAACTGCACCACTACTCTTTGTGGTGAGCTTCATATTGTAAACTGGTCCTTCCGGCCTTCATCTCTATTGTCTCTGGGGATTATTATAATAATGTTCTTAATTTTTCTTAAAACCCATAGATCAGTGAGACTAGTCTGTGTTTAGCTCTCTCCCTCTGACTTATTTCTCTCAGCATAATAGATTTCGTGTATATCCACATATAGGGAAATTTCATGACTTCATCTCTCCCGATGGCTGCATAATATTTCATTGTGTATATGTACCACAGTTTCTTTAGCCGTTCATCTGTTAAAGGGCATCTTGGTTGTTTCCAGAGTTTGGCTATTGTAAATAGTGCTGCAATGAATATAGGTGTGAGGAAGGGATTTTTTAATTATAATTTTGTGTTCCTAGGGTATATCCCTAGGAGTGGTATAGCTGGATCACATGGGAGCTCAATTTCCAGTTTTTTTTTTTAAGAATCTCTGTATTGTTTTCCATAAAGGCTGGACTCCATTGCTCTTTCTGACATATCGTGCACCTTCCTGCCTCTGGGACTTGCCTGTCTGCCACCCTTCCTTGTCTCTCTAGAAGTCTTCTCAGAAAAGGACCAGGTCTTTACTTGTTTACCTAATCCAGTAAAAGACCACCAGGCAGCATTCTCTCCCAGGAGCTCAAGAGACATGTAAATTCTCATCACCACCTCTGCCCTCTTTATCCTCCCAATGATTGAATTGGCTCTTAAAATGGGATTAAGGAATCCTAAAAGCTTTGGATGCTTTTCCCAAAACCTTTGGACCCTCTGAGCTCTTAAAGTTAGGGTATAGAATCTTTCCAGTGGAGCCTGCTTCGGTCTTTGTCATAGAACCAGGTGTTTAATGTCTCTGGACTTGAGTTTCTCATGTACAAAATGAGATTCCTAGTAACTGAAGCTCAGGAGAAGTGAAAATGAGACACAGCTTGAACCATATGAAATGTCAGGTTTTGTACCAAGAGCATTTGAATGGTAGGCCTTGAATTTGAATTTCAGACCTTACTATTTAATTGGTTCTTTTTTTTAATCCAACAGGGAACTCAGCTCAAATGCTACCTCCTCACTGAATCTTCTGTGAACATCCAGTCCATAAATGTGCTGCTTCTTTCAAGTCCAGGCTTCTTTCCTGTGCTTTGTCACCTTATATAATCCCAGACTCTTCTAAGTGCCAATTCTCTGCCCCTTGGGATCAGAAATTCAACTGAGCTCAGATCTTTCACAGGGAAGTGAAGATCCCCTTCTTTGCTTTGGCAAAGAATCTCTTACTTAGGCTGGGGAGTTATTGTTCTGGAAGTTAGAGGAATAAGTTTGGGGAAGGAATAAGCTGGAGACACCAAGCAGGATATGCTGTGTCAGGAAAAGAAGAATCCAGTTGCAGAAGATGAGGCAGAGGGCTGTGTAGGGTTGGAAGAGAACTGTACATTGAGTCAAAAGGCCTGGACCATTAAGGACTATCAGTGGTAAAGAGGATATGTGGCCAGGGTTTCGGCAGCACTGGATAGTGTGTGGCCTTTGCATTCCTCTGTAGCCTACTAATAGACACTATAGGGGTGAGCCAGTCCACCTGTTGAGCCAGCACTCTGGGGATTCACTAAGTCTTCCAACTCCATACCCAGTGTTCTGTGGGACATTCTTCAACTTGGGGTCCAACCTGAACACCTTCAAGATTGAGAGTTCGTGCTTCCCCTCTTCCAAAGGAGCCTCCACCCATCCTGATGAACCAAAGCACTCTGCAGCAAGCTAGATTGGGATCAGGGGGCAAAGAGATGGAGTGATTTAGCAGAAGGGCTATACTCTCATTGACTACATGCTTTGGGGTCAAACTGGCCCAATTGGAAGAAACTAATGTAATTAGTCTTTCGCAAGCTATTCAAAATTACCCTTGGGTATGAACCACATAATTATGGAACTTCTTAACCACTCATAAATTCCACTCATGCCTAGGACAGCTCCATGTTAGCTGGGTGAAGGGAGAATAAAGTTAGAACCAATGCTGGCCACTGAGGCTACTACTTCACCATAATCCCAACTCCTCAAAGTGACATGCACATGGGATTGGAGAGATAGTATAGCAGGTGGAGTGCTGTCTTGCATGTGGCTAACACAGGTTCAGTCCCCAGCTCCACATAGGGTCCCCTAAACCTGGATCACTTTCAAGAGCGATCCTTGAGCACAGAGCACCATTTGGATGTGGTATTCCCCCCCAAAATAAAATTCCCATTTTTTAAAGAAAAAAAAAAGGGTGGTATGGAAAGACTGGAAAGATAGTACAGCAGCCAGGGAGCTTATCTTGCATGCAGCCAGCCAGAGTTCAATCTCTGGCACCATATATGGTTTTCTGAACCCCATCAGCAGTGATCCTGATCACAGAGCCAGAAATAGTCTCTGAGCATTACTAGCTATGGCCCCAAATCAAATAATCATAACAAAAAAATATAATGCATAGTCATGGGATGGGATTCTGGATTAAGCTCTTTTCTAAGTTTTGATACACAACATGTGGAGCACCATAGGAGAGAGCTCTAAAAGCTGAGCACAGGCTTTGTATGTAGGATCCTGGGTTAAATTCCCAGCACTGCATAGTCTCTTGAGCAATACTGGGAGTATTCCCACCAAAATGCACACACACACACACACACACACACACACACAAACACACACACGAGAAGACAGACAAGTACACAGATGATAGCTGAACATAACGTTGATACATTACATTATGGTATGATATAATGTCATAACTGATATGAATAATAGACAAAAAGTAACAATAAAGGCCCTTTCCTACAAGACTTAACAACAAATCCTAACAACCCTATCTAATATCATCACCACGACTAGAGCCTGAGAGATAGTACAGCAGGCAAAATGCTTGTACAGGCAGCTGCCCCGGGTTCAATCCCTAGCATCAAATTTGATCTCCCAAGCCTCATAATTAGAATTATAATTCAATGAAAATCCAGGAGTGAGCCCTAAACACTGAGTGTGACCCACTTCCAAAAATTATTTCCAGAAGTCCTAATCTGGAGTATTCAAACTACTCTATTTTTTTAATTACATGTTATTGCTTTTAAAAATAGACACAAATTGTTTTCTTTCTTATATACCATGTCTTATTTCTTTCCAGTGGGACTCGGGACTGTAAAGTTCAGAAGAGACCAGAGGAAAGTCTACATGCCTCTGCTTCCCTCACTGGTATAGCCTTAGAGTCAAACATGATTCCTATCTAATTCTGGGTGATTTTTGCCTCCTGAAAACATTGACAACATTGTTGGGCACTGGCACATGTCACTGGCACCTGAAGGGCAGAGACTGGGGATACTGCTAAGCATTTTACAAAATCCAAGCTAACCTTCTAGCCTCCAAGCATAGAATGATGATGCTTTTCACTAAGTCACTAATACAGAAGTGGGGATGCCCAAGATCAGGTATTCAACAAGAATTTCCAGTATGAGGGCATTTAGCTCGAAGAGATCACCTGCTTAAGAAAAGAGGGAATAATCATTTACAGAATAGTCCTGGAAACCCCACTTGATGGCCAGCTCAGGAGACAAGCCAAATGGAGCATCAGGAAAAAGAACTTTCAGGTAAGCCACAAGTAAAGACATCAAGTCAGACACAAACTCCAGGGCTCTGTGTGTTATATAGATAGGAAGGTCATTCTATAGTGGGGGGGCACCCATCGACTGCATGTAGGTCAAAGTAGGAGAGGTAGGGCCAATCCCAGTCCATTGTCACCCACAGAAGCCAGAGATGGGAAGGGACAAGGCACAGGGAGGACTTCATTGATTAGGGCACAAACATGAATTGATGAGGTACCTCCATGAGGAAGAAGATTTACCGGAGGCCAATTAGAAGCAGGAAGGCCAATAAAGAGAAGGAGCAGGGGTCCTGCAGGTAACATAATGGCCTATATTGAGGTATATATATGGAACCTATTTATGGAGGAGAAGAGACATGGGCATTTTAGGGGTCAAGTTACAGAGCTGGGAGAGGGATTTGTCTGGGGGAAAGGCTGACTCTTAGATTGAGAAGTGAGAGAAGGAAAGAGGCAGGGACACTGAAGACTCCACATTTGCAGTTGCCTAAGGGTAGTCTAGATGTTTCAGCTCTTGGCCTGCTCTTCTTTATACTAGTCATCTGATTCTTAGGGACCAGTTAACAGCCCATTCCTTCTGTTCCCCTCACATAAATATCAAGAGTGTTCTTAGAACATGCTTATAACCACTTATTCTTAGCACCACTTGGGACTACAAGGACCAAACCTAGCCTGGCAACTTCCACATTCTCAAGTGGCAAAGAGGCAGAAAGACCTAACAGCCCAGCCCACAAAGCAAGAGCTCAGTAGACATGCTATAAAATCAGTATATGAAGCAATACCCACTGAACTGAAAATGCATATTGTTTCTTTGGTGATATTGATGGCACCATGGAAATGGTGACGAGAAGACCATGATAGTAGTAGTGATGACATCATGGATATTTCCCGTTCAGTTCAGATGGTGACATGATGGCCATTCCAGTGGTTCTGCTTTCTAGAACAGTGGTCACAATGTTGGAGAAGACTGGATTAGAGAAGATGGTGACTATAAGATTGCAAGTAGTGATGGTGATGTCCATCTTAGCTATGACACTGTAGAGACCATTTTGAGGGCTGAGGAGATGGCTTAAAGTCAGAGTACATGCCTTGCATGCCTGCATACAATCCCAGAAATCCAAAAATAATCTGAGCACCACTAGATGTGACTCTAATGGGCAGCTGAGAGTCCCACACCTCCGGCAACAAAAAGGCCATTTTGATCATTCTAGTTTATATCAATTCTGATGCTGGTACAGACTATATGGATGATTGTGACAATGACCATCTAACTTAATGACAGCACTTGTATTGAAATGAGATTGGGGGCCTGGAGAGATAGCACAGCGGCATTTGCCTTGCAAGCAGCCCATCCAGGACCAAAGGTGGTTGGCTCGAATCCCCCATGCCTGCCAGGAACTATTTCTGAGCAGACAGCCAGGAGTAACCCCTGAGTACCGCTGGGTGTGACCCAAAAACAAACAAACCAAAAAAAAAAAAAAAAAAAAAAAAAAAAAAAGAAAGAAATGAGATTGGCAAGAATATTAGCAGCACTGATTACAATTATGGTGATGTTGTTATCAAGATGATGGTGGAGGGCGAGGTGTGAGGTCAAGTGTGGTTATAAAATGAGTGAATTGGCAATCCTGGTACAGAGGGTATGCTGGCACAGAGGTTGGTTCTTGGAGTAATTTTACCTGTGAGCCCCCAGCATAGTAGGGCTATGTTTGAAGCCCAAACAATCCCAGTTCCAATGCCAAGTCTGTCACTGGCTTTGGGTTCTACTTGGAGCCTAAGTTGCCTCATCTCTGAAATGAAGCTAATTATAATGATTCCTATTTTCTAGGATTGTCGTGATGTCCCAGTGTCATCCTGCGAGTGCTCCCTGGCATGTGAGGCATCGTCAGTGAATATGAGCCTGATGATGGCAGTGGTGGTGAGATGCTACTGGAGATAATGTGGTGCTGACGACTCTCCTGATGAAGCAATTAAAGATGGTTCATTGGTGACATTATTTCTTTGATTGAGATGGAGCGATTGGTGGTGAAGAGACGGATCATTTTGATTATAATTATGATCAATGGAAACAGCATGGTGGTGTGTTAAAAGCCCTAATCTTGAAATCAAACAGCAGAGGCTCAATTTCCCCTCTGCTTCTCTGTTCTGTGCAATCTCGGCCACATCACAGCTTGTTAGGGCGAGAAGACCCCTTGTAGCTCATTGAACCCACCTCCTCATTTGACAAATGAGGCAATTCAGGCTGGAAAGATGAGGTGACCTACCCCAACTCCCACAACTGTTTATTATGGCAGAGCTGGACTAGGAATCCAGATGACTGAGCCCCCTAGTTTAGACCTTCAGTCTCCTACATGATATGATTATGTGTGCACATTTGTTTGTGCACATAGGGGCGTGTGTGTGTGTGTGTGTGTGTGTGTGTGTGTGTGAGTGTGTGTGTGCTCTACTAGGCATTTTGCCAAAAGTCTCCACCAGCAAAACAGCTTTGTTTTAAAGGAATCATTTTTGAGAAGTCAGAGTCCATGAGTCCCCCTGTAATCTTTTCCTTCTTCCCTGACAAGCAGAGACTGTGGATTGGCTGTGGTTGGGCAAGGAGTGGAAATGGGTAATAGTTGGCTCGTTTTAATGTCTGGTGTCTATAGCTTGCACTTCCATCATTCTATTATATTGATGACAGACAGACCCAAGCCATGGAGAAGAAACAAATTACCTAATAAATCAAGACCCCAGGATCTAAAGTGGGTAGTGTTATTAGATGAGGGGGGTGGAGAGAGGGATGCTAAGTGGGAGGTAGGGCTGCCTGAGAAAATGGTCTGAACAGGGAATCATCTGTCTATCTCTCCATAAATAATTACACACAACTGATATGCATCTGAGACAGATCATGATATGTTATTATTAACCAAGCAGTTGGAGGGAGATGGTGGCAGGAAGGGAGATGGGGAGTTCACAAAGGAACTCAAAGCAGCATTTATCATTTTGGCCTTTGGAAAAAGTGGGAGAGGATCAGAAAGCCTAAGAAATCACCTTGGCCAACAGGGCAAAGGTCATAAGTAAAGCAATTTGGCAAAGAATAAGGGCAAGCTAATGGAGACTCAGTCTGGCCAGGGTCCAGTTATGAGACTCATTCTAATCCATTCATCCATCTCTGACCTTTCATAAGGCCCAGTAAAGATACAAACTCTGGAGCCAAATCATGGACTGGGTGATTCTGGGTAAATCACTCTCCCTCTCTGGTCTGCCCCTTCCCCTTCTGCAGGATAGGTTTGATCATAAAACATGAGCCCATGAGTTGAAGAGAGGATTTGAATGGACTACTATATGCACAGCCTAAGGTCCAATTGGGGTCAGATTCAGGCTGTCCACTAAGCATATAAAGGAAAAGATGATTATTCCTATTAGACATACAGAGAAAATGCACATCAGGGGGCAAGTGACATGGCCATGGTCACAGGGCCCAAAAGTCCAAATGGCATTTGAATCCATCCCTGACCAGCTCTGAAATTCAGCTTCTTTGCCCTCCCTAATTGGGGAGTAGGGTGGGGATGGACAACTTTCTCAAAGACCAAAGAGAATCATGTTCAGTGCTCTGGGCCAGCTTTGGTAGCAATTACCCAACTCTGCTACTACAGCTGAAAAACAGTGTGGGCCACCTGAAAAGGAATGAATGGGCCGAACTGTGTGCTATGTCAGACTCTGTTTCTAAAACTGGGGATGGGCAGGAGCAACCTCCTGCTCAAGCTCTCTTAAGGATCAGTCTCACTCAGCTCCCTTGTAAATATGGGATTCAACACTTCAGAGCGAATGTCTCTCTCCAGACCCTCATGCCTTCCTGAAGGCTCCCTTGGCATGCTCTTTGCCCCCCCCCTTCCCCCTACCATGGTTCTTGTGTTGTTCTGTGGGTTGGAGGGGCAGGATCCTGGGCCAGAAGAGGATGGTGTGTTCTGAGAGCTACACTGGAACTAGTGAACAGCTTCCAAGCTCTGTGGGCTTCTCCCAGAAGCCCCAGGATGATCTTTTGTGGGCTGTTAATAAGCAAGTTGAACCCCATAATCACCCACCGCTTAACTTCCTGGCTTTAATTTCCATGGGGGCTGGAGAAAACAGAGAAATAGGGTTTTGCTTGCAGACAAAAGCAGCTCATATTTCAAAGACATCTCCAAGAAGTGCTGGGACTATCCCATAAAGGTAGGACTTTTGACTTCCACACTCATAGGTGAGGGCAGTACTGATGGCCCCCAGAAACCAGCCTGAATGCTTCAAGAGCCAGAAACAAAAGGAAACAGAGCTGGGGGCTTCTAGAATCTCCTCTGAAAACCTCTGTGAAAAGCTGGGGTCCTCAGCTTTCTCCTGTTCATAACCTACCCCTAACCTTTCTGACTTTTGTTTGGGGACAGTGAGGAATGGGACACTGCAGCTCCATCTTCTTCTTTCTCCATTCCTCAAGCTCTCTTCCTAGAAGACAATGAGAACAGAAAAGGGTTCATTATTTGTGCCCACATTTGCCAGGCAGATAATTGAGTGTTTCAGCAGAGCAAACTGCCTTTCAGTTCAGCCTCGCTGCTCCCGGGGGTCCCACGCCAGAGGAGAACTCACTGGAGCAATGTCTTCTCAATGAGAATGACACGTGGTGGGGAAGGGGTGGAAGATTGGAATATTCTTCTCAGCCCTTTTCTAACAATTCCCTACCCTTTAGGGTTGGAGGAATGTAGTACAGTGGTTAAGTTTCTTGCCTTGCACGTCTCTGACCTGAGTTTTATCCTTAGTACCATATAAGGTCCCCTAAGTCCACTAGACTTAGGGGATCTCAAAGTTTGACTGGGTGTGGCTCAAAAAAAATTACTCACCCTTTGGTGAACATAAATAATGGGCACAAATAATGGACTCCTCCTGGTCTTCATTGTCTTCCTGAAGGAGGGTCTAGTAGGAGATAGAGGGGAAATGGAGCTACAGGGTTCACTCCTCATATTGTCACCAAACATGTGGTTCAGAAAATGTAGGGGCAGGTTATAACCAGGAAGAAGCTGAGGACACCCAGCTGTGTGCAGAGATATAATACAGTGGATAAGGTACTAGCATGACATATGGCTGACTTTAGTTTGATCCCTAATATCTCATATGTTCTCCACCCAAGCCCCACTAGGAGTGGTCCCTAAGAATAGAGCCAGAAGTAAGTTCAGAACACATCAGATGGTCTCTAAACCAAAAAGAGAGAGAAATGCCCACCATCATCTGTGACTTGGATCTTGTGTGTCTGCACTGGGATCCAAAGGTGTGACTGTCCAGCGATGGACATAGGACATATTTCACCTGACCTCACCATTCTGCTGAGGACTAGATCCTGGGAAGGTCACTCACATCTCTGGTGCCCTGGCTGTCCTGCAGTCCTACAGCCTAACACATGTACAAGTGAAATGCTCCTGGGGAAAAAGTAGAGCATGTGGCAATAAAAACCATAGACTTGTGGAGCTTGTACAGAATCAATCAAGACATGGGGCTAAGCCTGATTGTCCCTCCCCAGCTGGGAGCTTGAGATCACCAACAGTGGCACCAACCTTTAACTTGGGCATCTTTCTGAAAGTTCAAGCCCCTCCTCAACTGGGGCAGATCCATTCTTTATTGTAAGCAGATCCTCCACTGCCAGCTCCATAGGTTGGTGTCAGCATCTCTTCTACATGAGAATCTCACAGGCCTAAGCCATCCCTATGATCAAGCCCAATCAAGCTTGCATGGCCTTTGATGACAGCACAACCACTAGCGTCAGTACAGTGACATTTCTGGGAAAGCTGGAATATCGGTGGCAGTGTGTGCCTCCTTCCTTTGGTCTTCACCCTTCACTCCGTCCTCATCCAACCTCATATCCTGAGCACCCAAGAAAAGGCTAAATCTAACTGAGGACTGGGAAACAGACAAGCACCCATCTCTGCCTTGGTTCCTCAGCTAAGAGCAGTCCAAGGCTGCAAATAGCAGGACAAAAAGGACAGCAGGCCAGGGGATCCTACTATGGGGTGTGGAGTGGAGAAGGTGTCCTATGCATACAGCACTTGATTTCCATGGTCTGAAACCCATGGACCTCCTTCCTTCTAGACTTCTGTGCTTGCCAGTGTGGCAGAACCTCTTATAATCTTCTTCTTCCTTCCTCATAACATAGCTGTGGGCATCTGCTGGGCTGGGATTCAAAGGCCAGGGCTGTGAGACTCAGACCTGAGTCAGTAGATATAAGCGAGATAGTCAACAAATTTAAGAAGCAAACCTGTGTCTGGCCAGCGAGGCACTTAGAAACCTTGTGCCAAGCCTCCTTGGCTTCAGCACCTGAACTGCCAGACCAGGCCTAGCCCTGGGCATCTCCTATTTGTTCAGGATCCACCGAGGGAGAATTCCATTATTTTAATCCATTTGAGAATTATACAAAGACATGCAGGGCTACACAGTTGAGGAAAGTGGGGCACCCCAGAGGGGCACAAGTCAGATTCATTCATCCAATCAGTATGGGGAGAAGACCGGAATCAGGATTTCCACATACCACACACAAGGCCCCCAGGTTCCCCTCCATCCTCAGCCATCTCTTCCTGCCCCTGACTTCGAGGGATTGCATTGTGTGTAATTGATAAATTATGCAAAAGGCCGCCTGGCATTTTTCTGAAATGTTGGGTTGCTGCAAGGCAGCCCCTGGGGACACAGCCTAATTTTATGGAAACCTCACACTCTGTCTGGCCTGTTTTGTGTAAGTCAGATTGATATAACAAGACTCTAGGGAGTTGGCTTGACTTCTAATTTTATTCTCTAGGTGAGCTGAATGAGATATAACTGTAACGTGTGTGTTAGTGGTGGTGAAAGGGCCTTGCCTGCTGCATCATCTTGCATCATCTCACAGTCCTATCTTCTCTCTTCTGGGATGAGTAAGCAGTCTACAAGAGTAACCTATCGTCATCTTGCAGGAAGGAGGAAGATGAGACATAGTGGACTAAGGGGCCCTAAGTAACTGGAGACACTCCAGGCTGATCATGGGCATTTGATTTTATGAATTTGTTTGCAGACATCAGGATGAAACCAGGGACCCCCTGCACATTCCGTTCACTGAGTCCTATCTTAGCCTGATGGCCACTTTTCCTCAAAATTCATGCTCATAAAATCCATACCATGTCCAGTTCTTCTTGGCTAAGCTAAAGAACAGGTCAGAATACTGCCAGTACTGAGTGTGAAGTTTCAGCGGTGTGGATAATCACCTTCTGTGAAGAAGAATTTGGAGCCTGTGGGCCCGGAGAGATAGCACAGCGGTGTTTGCCTTGCAAGCAGCCAGTCCAGGACCTAAGGTGGTTGGTTCGAATCCCGGTGTCCCATATGGTCTCCCGTGCCTGCCAGGAGCTATTTCTGAGCAGACAGCCAGGAGTAACCTCTGAGCATCACTGGGTGTGGCCCAAAAACCAAAAAAAAAAAAAAAAAAAAGGGAGCCTGTGGCTCCCTAGAGCTTACAGAGTTCCCACTCACCCATAGGGGCCTTAGGAAAAGGTAGTAAAGCAACCACACCATGTCTGATCTGTGAAAGTTCCCCAAGATCCAAGGAAGCAGCCACTCCAGACTTGACTGCCAAGGAGATGGCAGGTCAGAAGCATGAAGCCACTTTCCCAAACATACCAAAGTCACTAATACTTTGTCTCGGAGTCAAACTCACTTGCTAACCTCAAAACCTGGGCACTGTCTTCTGTTTGGGGGTTGGTGGCAGACAGAGCAGGTGGAAATTTTTGCTTCAAGGGTCTGGTCAATTATTAGGGCATCCAGGCCCTCCTGAAAAGTGTAGTTTCCCACATGGCTATGTGAGACCTTCATACACACAAACACACATGTACACAATCATACACATATACACACACATGACCCAATTCCAGCTCTCCTCCAATATCCCAGCCTGGAAAGCCAGTGAGAATCAGAAGTCCTGGGTTGAGGGTGGGGGGTGGACACCCCATGCAAGGCAAATCCTCAGCTTTGGGGGGGCTTGCTGTGCTAAAGCAGAGATGACCCTGGTCCACCCAGGATAGCTAGGTACCTTGGGATGCATTTCCCGCTCTGCTTCCTGGAGGAGGTGGCACTTGCCGAGCATTGAGCTGGGTACTTTGGAGATAGAATGTGACCCTCTCCAGCCCCACAGCCTGCCCTGAATGCTCTGCTCTGCAGACCCAGGATGTTCTATCCCCTACTCAGTAATCCCTACCCTATAAGCCAGCTCTTATCAGAGGTTCACTGGCCAGAGAACCAAGGGGAATCAGGTAAAGTGGCCACCATGAAGGTTGGGTGTCCAGAACTTCCAATGCAGCCTCTATAGTTAGCTTGATACCCTACTCAGGTCTCAGCTATATGCCAGCTCTTGGCTCCTGGGTGCCTCCTCCTTCTTCCCCAGATTCTGTCCTCCCAGAACTGGAAACCAGAATCCCAATTCTCTCCATCTCTAAGGGGTGCCTTCCTCTCCAGCCAGCCTCCAACACCCTTAGGCAGGGTAAGGCAGGACAGAGGGCAGAGCCCTCCTGAGAAGAAAAAAGGGAGGTTGGATCACCACACTAGGGGACGGGAGTCCTAAGTCACACCTGAGGACAGGGAGGCAGGCACAGTGCTAAGAGTGAGATGAGCTCTGAAACCCCATAACCCAACCCAGAGCCAGCAGTAAGGCCTCTGAGACACATAGGGACAGGGATAAGTGCCCAGAACTCATGCTCTGGACACTTGTCCTGGGTCCCCTGGCAGCTGCTCTGCCATAGGCCAACCCAGCTTGTGTGCCCTAATGTACACTTTATACATGGGTGTCCCCCATCTCCGCCCCAGATGACAGCTGGATGGAGAGCTCAGACCCAGGTATAAGGAGCAAATCTGAAGACTCCTATACAACACGAAGATGGCTGAACATTCTAGAAGAAAAAAGTTATGGTCCCCTCCTGGGTGGGGTTCAGTCTAGGGGTGGCATCTCTGTGGTCAGTCACCAGAAGCTCTCAAGGTGGGACAAGGCAGCAGCAGCTGGCCTGAAGGTCCAGAGTGATTTCCTCGCTGAGTTTCTCTGCAGCCAACCCAGAGCCAGCTCTAGGGAAGGAAGCCTGGAGGGAGGGGCTCATTGTCAGGACCCCACAGTCATACTCCATGAAGCAATAGGTAACAAAGACATGGATAAGGACAGTCTCTGTCAATAGTCCACAAACCAGGACATGGTGAGAGAATCTGTGGACACAGACTCCATATAGGGACGCCAGCTCCGGGTGACCACAGACAGGGAAAGGTCATCTCTGGGGACAATGACACCACTGAGCCTCATTTCCAAGCTGAGGGTGGTCACAAGTAGGGGTTGGTGGTACAGGAGGAGAAGAGGACAGGAACAATAAAACAGTGGGGAAGGCATTTGCATTGCACAAGGCTGACACTTGTTTAACCCCCAGCATCCCATATGGTCCCCTGAGCCTGCCAGGAGCAATTCTTTTTTTTTCTTTTATTATTTTTGGGTTTGGGGCCACACCGGTGATGCTCAGGGGTTACTTTTGGCCATGCACTCAGAAATCGCTTCTGACTTGGGGGACCAAAGTCTGTCCTGGGTCAGCCAAGTGCAAGGCAAAAGCCCTACCACTGCTCTATCGCTTTGTCCCCCCAGGAGTGATTTTTCAGAGCAAAGCCATGATGAACCCTTGAGCATTGCCAGGCGTGGCCCCAAAATCAAAAACAAAACAAAACAGTATTGGGATCATCTGGCTCTTGACTTCTAGAATCTCCAATGATCTGCAAAATCAAAGAGCGACCATGTCTGCTCAAAGGAAGCCCAACCCTGTTCTGAGCTCCCACTTTCTCTCTCCAAACCTGAATTGGGTCTGGCCTGTGCTCTCTGCACCTCTCCCCTACTGGGAGTCCCCTCTGCACTCCACAGTAGTTGTTCCAGCTCTGGGCTGAGCCTTCACTCCCTAATATTGAACTTTCCCGGGTAAGCAGAGCTGCGTGGAGTGATGATCTGAGGTCACAGTGAGTGGTGGCCCCCAGGCCCAGGCCAGACCCCCCAGCAGGGTGTAGCAGGGAGTATGGGGATTGACTCAGACCAGGTTCCTGGCCCCATAGAGATCAAGCTCAAGCTGACTCAGTGAGGAAGGCAGTGCAGGCTGGAGAAGAGCCTCAGGAGTCCAGGGAAAGTCCAGAGACCCACTTGAGGGAGGCATCTGCTCTAAGAGCACCCTAAGTGTGTTTTAAGTGGGGGATTGTGTCTTTGGGACATCCAGCTGCTGCCAGAGATGGGAAGATGCCTGGACAGGCTGACATGGTGTCCAGAGGTGACCAGCAGTGGGAGATGCTGCGATCAAATGGTGGAATGTTTTCCAGAAAGGGGAGTGTCAGGCCTGCCCAAGCCCTCCCCTCCCTAGCCCCATTGTCTGTGTTTTAGAGAGAGGGAACATGCAGGTCCCAATTCTGCCAGAGACCTGTGTTGATCTCAAAGGACCGAAAGAACTAAACTTCTCATAAACTCTGAATGTGGGTGATTCTCATTAATCACTTCATATGGGTCCAGAGATCCTCACTCTCCTTTTCAGGCTCCATCAGTAAAGTGCCCGATGGGAGAGGCAGGAGGTACAGGGTCACTGAGTACAAAGCAAGCTCTATGGCTTTCCCTCAACTGACTCAGGCAGAGAAGGAACATGACTTGGGGCTGTTTGTATTTTCAAACTCAGTTCTCAGGTTCCTTACCTGGCTGGTCTGCTTGCACAAAAGACTGCAAAGAGAAAGCTGGTCTCCATAGCTAGGATTTCTAAGTCAGTATGTGCATTTCACATAATAAAGCTGTTAATGGTAAGCAAAATATTATATACTAACTAGATTTTTCCACATCTGTATAGTATATTATATGTATTTTGTGGTATTGAGACTATAGAAAGTTTAGAGTGTCAAACATGCGTTTAATGTGTATTTTTAAACAAATTTATGGCAATTAAAATATTTGGAGACAAGGGTATCACATTTCAATTTGTAAAGATCTTTTTAACTTTACTGTGTCATTAAGATGCTTTGTATAATGCCAAACCATAGCTGGAAAAACTAAGTTTAATAAATATCAAATAGATTTTATGTATTAAAATGTAAAAAAAAAAAAAAAAAAAAAAAAAGAAAGCTGGTCTCCTAACCAAACATGTAGAAAGCAGGGCTGTTCTGAGTGCCAGGACAGAACATGCATGATCTTGATGCTGTGTAAATGTGGGCCATCTCCCACACAGTCCCTTGTAGGTCCAGCAGGACACGTGCCAGTGTTGCCTGGTATCGGATTTAATCCTGGTTTTCATCTAAATTCATGTAAGAACAAGTTTGTTTGACTTTTGGCGCTTGGTTTCAAATTTTTTGGTCCTGAGATTCTGAGAGAATGGTGGGCACAGATAAAGTGGTCCCTCGCAGGACAATGGTAGAGAAGAGTAGAGAGAAAATGAGAGACTGGGGTGCTTTGAACTTCCTTAGCCTCATAGCAAATTTGCCTTTATTTGCAGTGAGGGTGTTGGGACCTGAATTCTGAACAAGAATCAGGGGTCTCCTTGACCCCAGCTAATGTCTAGTTGAGTTCAGCCAATGGATATAAAGGGGTGAGGAGATAGAGTGGCTATGTGTCTCTCCGGAAGTCAAGGCTTCTGTTTATCCCTTCTCTTCTTGGACATCACAAACCCAGAAACTAAACCATCCCTTGTCAGATATTTTGCAAATGGTGCCAGACTCCCACTCTTCTCAGTTACCCCCAAGAGCTGCAGGACCCCTGGTTCTCTAACTTTCTTGCTGTTTTGTTAAGAAAAGGGTGCTGGGCCTGGAGAGATAGCACAGCGGTGTTTGCCTTGCAAGCAGCCAATCCAGGACATAAGGTGGTTGGTTCGAATTCTGGTGTCCCATATGGTCCCCCGTGCCTGCCAGGAGCTATTTCTGAGCAGACAGCCAGGAGTAACCCCTGAGCGCAGCCGGGTGTGGCCCAAAAAAACAAAAAACAAAACAAAAAAAAAAAGAAAGAAAGAAAGAAAGAAAAGGGTGCTAAGGAAGGGTTCAGAAGTTGCTACAAGCTCCGGTTAGGAAGAGGTGGCTTGCTTAAAGGAAGAGGTGGGCTAGAGAAATAGTACAGTGGGTAGGGTGCTTACCATGCATGTGTAAACCCAGGTTGGATCCTCTGTACTACACATGGTTCCCCAAGCCCACCAGGTGTAATCCCTGGACATAGAGTTAGAATTAAGCCATAACTTCACTAGGTATGCCCCCCAAACAAACAAACAAAATAAATAAAATAGCAGAAAGGGCCCTAGAAGGATGAGTCCAAGACACTGGAGATGGGGCTCCCTCTATTTTGCCCCCTAGTCCCACTAAACATGGCCTCCTAAGTCTCACTATTTTCTCACCATCCTATTTTTTCATTCTAGTGGCTGATGCTTGGTGGGTCAGAGATTGCAAACATCTTTCTTGAAGGGATCCTGGAAACGCACAGCTCACTGTTCCCCTTTGACCTCCCCCCCCCCAACAAATCTGTGAATTTCTTCTGGACACTTTCTCTGATATTCTGATTCACACTGAATAAGTGATGAAGTTTTCCAAACTTCTGTTGCGAAATCAAGCCACTTACAACTGGAAGCTTTTAAGCATTTTCTGGGGTGTCGATATTTGGTGCCTTGATGTCAGTCCCAGTAGTACTGTCCACAAAAGCTACATTTCCTGAATGCGCGCCACATGCCAGGCCCTGTCAAGAGAAGCACAGCAGACAGGCAATCTTATTGTATCTACTGTATCTCGACAGCCAGAACATCAGGTGGGCACTGATATTACACTTGCTTTTCAGAGGAAGCAATTGTGGACTCGGTAGTTCAGGAACCCACCCAAGGTCAGTGCTCATCAGCAGGGGAGCAGTGATTCCAAGCCAGATCCATCGGACTCTGTAACCCTCTTAATGACTGCTCTTTGCTGCTTTTTATCCATACAAGCACTCAAGAAATATTTACTTATCGATTAATCGGTAACCTCTCTGCATTAATGCTTCCAAGACTGTCTCTTTGTATGTCAGTTTGTTTTCCCAAATGTGAACTCTCCGGAACAATCTATTGATCATTCCCTATAATGATTTGTCATCTGGTGATTGTGACTTACAAACTGCCAATTCCCCAGAAGGAAGATAAGAACGAGGGCTCAAATATCTTTTCTAAAGGAGAGAGAGTTCAAATGCCCCCTTTGAGCAGGAGTTTCTGCTGCAGCTAGGCACACAAGAGGAGGGACTATCCTGTCTGTTTATGGGAAATCATAGGGGCCCTAGGACCTTATTTCTGTTTGCTGGCTCTTCCCCCCTCTCTGCAGATCCAGAAACAGATGTCTGATGGAGCATAAACAGTATCTCCAGATAGATGCCTGTCAAGTGAGTCTCCTGTTGTGACAACAGATAATTAAGATTTATTTCACGAGAAATCAACAATAACCTTAGGCAGAAGGAATATAAGATCAGAGAATTTAGGGTCGCCAAAGCACTTGAAAGAACTTGGTGGATGGGTTATTAACTCAAACATAGAGAAGGAATGGTTTGAAGGGAGAAAGACACACAGATACAGATCTCCAGGTCTAGTCTATCCACAGTCTCCTGTTGCTGATAGGCAAGAAATCCCTGTTCCTTTCAAGTCCTGTGGCAACATCACTTCCTTCAAGAAGTTCTCCAGATTTCTGAATTGGACAGAAGGACTTGAATCTCTGAGCCTTTGATGTGCACTACCTCTCTCTAAAGACACAAACCATTTTCACAGACTGACAGAGTTCTTTCTGTCAAGCACTGTTCTCATTAAAACATGTGTCCCCAAAAGAGAAAAGAGCTAGAAGTTCCAGCTCACCTCAGGAAGCTCACCACAAAGAGTGATGAGTTTAGTTAGAGAAATAACTACATTTTGAACTGTCCTAATAATGAGACTGTATGAGGGAAATGTAGAACCTGTTTAGAGTACAGGCGGGGGTCGGGTGGGGAGGAGGGAGACTTGGGACATTGGTGATGGGAATGTTGCACTGTTGATGGGTGGTGTTCTTTACATGACTGAAACCCAAACACAATCATGTATGTAATCAAGGTGTTTAAATAAAAAATAATAATAGGGCCGGGCGGTGGCGCTGGAGGTAAGGTGCCTGCCTTGCCTGCGCTAGCCTAGGACGGACCGCGGTTCGATCCCCCGGCGTCCCATATGGTCCCCCAAGAAGCCAGGAGCAACTTCTGAGCGCATAGCCAGGAGTAACCCCTGAGCGTCACAGGGTGTGGCCCAAAAACCAAAAAAAAATAATAATAATAATAAAATAAAAACATGTTTCCCTTCTATATGAGGATACTGCCAACAACTGAACCTCACTGTCCTATCAACTTCTTAACAAAATCCCACCCAACCTCCCCAATTGTCATATATTACCAAAGACCCAGGCCTTTGCTTCTGGCTAAATATCTGAGCCTCCTTTCATGGGCACTTCAATAACATTGAGCACTGGAATATTCAGAAATGTTGGCTCCCTCTTCTTTTGCAATTATTTATTTAGTTTTGTTTGAGGGTCATACCTAGTAGTGCTCAGGGCTTACTTCTGACTATGTAATCAGTCTTACTCCTAACAGGGCTCAGGGGTACCAGATGGGGTGCCATCCCCATTGTACTATCATTCTGGGTGCTCCTCTGCTTCTTCTTCAATCTGGGTTTCATGGTTGACCTTGTGCTGCTCAATGCCAGGCAGGGACCTCTGCTCTCACTGTGTATCCTATTCCTCTGGCCTCTTCTGGGGGCTGATGGTCTCCAGTGGTCGGCAACCTTTTTTTTTCAACTGAGCCAAATCTCGCCAAAACCACGATTGAAGTTTATTTTGAGAGCCACACAGGGTGCGCACTGACAAAGGCTAGGAGCAGAGTCCTGACTCCTGGAACAGCCCCCCCGGCACACAGAAGAGCCAAATTAAAAGTGTAAAGAGCCACAGGTTGCTGACCACTGGAGCCTATCCCATTGGTCATAAAGGTTGCCAGGTCTCCACAAACCAGCACACATGTGATTCATTTCCCACAAATATTGATAATGTTGTCTTATCCAAGCATCAGGCTTCCTGGGTGGCTTGATTGTCCTATCCTAGGAAGGGTAGACTGCCCTCAACAGTGAGTCCCTGAGAGAGGGCACATATTGAGTTTCCTTTTTGGAGGAATACCCAGGCTTCAGAAGACCTGATGCCTTCAGGCTTACATCCTGCTTAGAGTCTCCAGGACCCCCGTACTGGGGAATAAAGGATGGTCCACATGCTGGCCTCTTGGTCACTGGGATTCCAAATGAGACAATTCAGCTTTGGAAAATCAAAGTTCTGTAGGAAGTGAAATGAATCCTCCTGGGGGAGCCCAGTCTTGAGCAGGTGTGGGACCAAGCACAGAAAAACAAAACCAAGTCAGCCCACACATGGTTGCTTAAAAGAGCTTCAGAGCCTTCCTCAGTGCTTGAGGAACCAGATGCCTCTCAGTGCCTCCTGTGCACCTCTGATGTTTCCACAGTTCTAATGTTTTCTTGCTTAAGGCACTCTTGCTCCCTCTCTGCACCTGGCACACAGGAAATTCACTCCTCCACATCCCCTGTCTGGGCCCAGGCCTGTGGCAGGACTGATTAATGCTCAGCCCTTATTCTGGAGGTTGCAAACTGTGTGTGATGCCACGTGGCTATGAGGGAGCAAGGTCTTTTCTGCAGTGGGAGAGATGCCTGAGTGTGTTCAAGCACCTGCAGTTTTTTCCCATGGCCTGGAAGGGCTTGGCATTTCCATCCCAAGAAGTAGGAAGAGTTGGCAGGGAAACCAGAAGTCACAGAGCACAGGCTTGGGATGTGACCTGTGACCCGGATGATATTCCACAACAGGAGTGAGGTAGATGGTCAAGTGAAAGAGGAGGGCAGATGGGTTAAACCTGCAGGAAAACGAGCAGTTCACAACACCTACAGTTTCTGGTGCTTGTCAGACATGGGTGTGATGGCTCCCTACAAATATTCTGGTTCCCTCCACCCACAGTGACTGAGAAATGGGAGAAGAGAAGTTTTAATTTGGGATTATTCACAACCTTCCCTCCCCTGCCTGCTCCTGGTGAAGTGAACTCTATTTGCTCTCTGAATTATCTCTACAAACCTCTCCTAATAGAACCTGGATACTTCTTGGACGAACCAGAGGGAACTGGAAGAGAGAAGAAAAAGCCCTGCATAGCTGAGGAAACCAGCGTGTGCATTTATATATGCTCAACACCCCCTCGAGAAAGCAGTCTAAAAGAGAGAGGAGGGGCATTTTCTAGTCAGTCAGTCGACATCAAAGAAAAGATAATTTTTTGAAGGAAAGAGTCAATGCCTTGGGGCCGGAGAGGTGGCGCTAGAGGTAAGGTGTGTCTGCCTTGCAAGTGCTAGCCAAGGAAGGACCACAGTTTGATCTCCCGGCGTCCCACATGGTCCCCCCAAGCCAGGGGCAATTTCTGAGCGCTTAGCCAGGAGTAACCCCCTGATTATCAAAATGGTGTGGCCCGAAAAACCAAAAAAAAAGAGTCAATGCCTTGTATGCATCTTACCCAGATTTGATTCATGGTACCCTAGATTGTCCCCTGAGCATTGCCAGGTGTGGCCCCAAAACAAACAAACAAAACAAACAAAAAATCATCATGAATGATTTGAGAGTTTCTAGCATACATGTGGAGCCTTTTAAAACTATTTGACATGACCACGTGGGCCCCTGGATGTAGAATGGCTACATGAATGTTTTTTCCTTTCAGAAAGAAGCAGCTCAAGGCCATGGACCAGAAGCAGTGGCCCCAGGACCTGAACTTGGGCAGCAGCTTGTGACTCAGTGCCTTCTCACTGATATTTAGAAATGAAAAGGACAGGGGGCCTCTTAGACAGTTTGGTTTCTAAGAAACCAGAACAGGGAAAGGAGTGGTCAAAGTGAGATCTATAAGAATTCTGGAAAGGGCCAAAGGGCACCTGCCTCCTGCTTCCTTCCAGTTGTTCCTTTTTCTTTGTTGAGAATTTATTAGGAGATTCCCTGCTAGGGTTTTTACAAACAACATCCCTTGAATCCTACCAATTCCCAGAACAAGTCTGACTATTGCCATATAGATAGAGGAAGAAACCAAAAGACTTGCCTCCGATCATTCACCTTAAAAATAGGAAGGCTGGGCCCGGAGAGATAGCACAGCGGTGTTTGCCTTGCAAGCAGCCGATCCAGGCCCAAAGGTGGTTGGTTCGAATCCCGGTGTCCCATAGGGTCCCCGTGCCTGCCAGGAGCTATTTCTGAGCAGACAGCCAGGAGTAACCCCTGAGCACCGCCAGGTGTGGCCCAAAAATAAAAAAAAAAAATTAAAAATAGGAAGGCTGGAATTTGGCACCAGCTTGTTTGGCCTGAACCATAGGACTTTATTTATGTGGTGTCTAGTATAATGAAGTGTTCAGATTGCCATCATTTTGATTTCTAAAATAAAAACATCTCCTACTTCTAATTGAGTCAAACATCTAAGTACACATGAAGCATATTTCATGCAAGATTTCAAATTGTTTACAACTGTGGTCAGAGAGAAAAGATGAGGAGGAGGTTGGGTAGAGACAATAGGACTCAGATTCAAGCAGAAATTTTTACAACCACTGAAGCAGAAATGAACCAAGAGGGGTTTCTGAGAAATGATTTGCTTCTTTTCCACTTGGAACTTGCTAAAAAGTAAAGTCCTCCTCTGAGGTGGGACTGATCACTGCAGTATTCCAGAAGACGCTGGACTCCAGCCCACCCAGTTGTATCAGACTTTACAAGCACATGCACACATTCTATTGATCAAATATATGCAACATAACACACAGACCTGTGCTACCCAGGCAATTTAGAGCCTCATCTCAGAAAGCTCTTGCAATCCAAAAGAGCAGATGGATGAACTCACCAGAAGCCATAAAGAAGGTTCAGCCAGGGCCCGGAGAGATAGCACAGCGGTGTTTGCTTTACAAGCAGCCGATCCAGGACCAAAGGTGGTTGGTTCGAATCCCGGTGTCCCATAGGGTCCCCCGTGCCTGCCAGGAGCTATTTCTGAGCAGACAGCCAGGAGTAACCCCTGAGCACCGCCGGATGTGGCCCAAAAACCAAAAAAAAAAAAAAAAAAAAAAAAAAGGTTCAGCCAGAACAGAGCAAAACATGAAGTCTTACCATACCTGGAGTGCAGACTAGCATTGTACAGGGTGTTATATGTATTAGATGGAAGGATAGATGGTAGGAAGTTGGATAAATGGATGGTTGGTTAGCTGGTGGGTGAATAGTGTGTGGATGGATGGATGTTGGATAGGGAGACAAGCAGATGAATGGGATGTGTGTGTGTATATGTATGTGTGAAAGAATGAACAAATGGTTGGATAGATAAAAATGTCTGGTTGGGGCTCAAGCAATAGCATAGTGGGTAGGGCATTTGCCTTGTATGCGGCTGACCTGGGTTTGATACCCAGCATCCCATATGGTCTCCAGAATCTGCCAGGAGTAATTTCTGAGGACAAAGCCAGGAGTAATCCCTGAGCACTACCAGGTGTGGCCCAGAAACGAAAAAAAAAATATTATGGACAGAGGGAAAAACATATGAAAATAGAACATTTATATATCTATATTTATATAAGGATATGTGAATAATGGATAGAGACCTATAGATGCCTCTAGTTCTGGAAATTACAAGATAATTTAGATTTTTAAAAAATGCCATCTTTTAAAATAGATTAAACAAACCAGAATGAAATTGAGAACAATCCTTCCTGAATAGGCATTCCTGATAGGCCTCCTCTATAAAGATATGAGCAACCAAGATAGATATAGATGTGTAAGTAAATATAACTGGATATGGGTATGTGCCTGTATTTTTATGTTCTCTGTGTAAATTATTTTCTGTCTCAGTGCATCAACCTCTTTTGAATATTTTCTATATATCCTAATTTTTCTTGCTTTGCTCTGTGTTTCTGTTCTTTTTATTTGTTTGTTTTGCTTATGTGCCACAACAGGCAGTGTACAGGACTTATTCCTGGCCTTGTGCTCAAGAGTCACTCATAACTCAGGTATTAAACCCAAGTTGGCTGCATGCAGGACAAACGCCTTACCCACTGTACTATCACCCCAGTTCCTGTCTTTATTTTTCTTATTTAATAGACCCAGATTGAAAATTTGTGGTGCATGCCTACATTATTCATGCTATTTTCAAAGGCATTTTGCAACTATAGACTCACTATTCACTCTAAAATGGAATGAGTTCACACAGGGATCCAGCTTTCCATTGCCTTTGTGAGTTGGCAGATAATTCAACAGGAATGGGAAATGAATGCTCATGGAGATTGTGGGGAGAATACAGGGAACTCACATACTCACAGCTCAGCAGAGCAGCAGCAGCAGCAGAAGCAAACCCACTGTGGCTGCTGATATTCTTGGTGTATGTAGAAGAGCTAGACAGAAGAGTACTACCATAATTCTCCATTTGAAAGAGATTGAACAAAAGTTAAGGCGCTTGCTTGCACAGAACTGATCCTGATTCTATCTCCAGCACTTCATACAGGGGCCTCTGCAAGATCCTTAAGCATAGAGGCAGGAGTAAGCCCTGGAGTTCTCAATAAATAAATCAATTAACTAAAGGTGCTTGAAATTAATTTTCAAAAATTGTCTTTTTATAATAATATTTTTATTTAAACACCGTGATTACAAACATAATTGTAGTTGGATTTCAGTCATAAAAGAACACTCCTTTCATCAGTGCAATGTTCCCACCACCAATGCCCCCATCTCCTTCCTCTCCCACCCCCGCCTGTATTTGAGACAGGTTTTCTACATCCCTCACTCACTGACATTGTTATGATAGTTCTCAGCGTAGTTATTCCTCTAACTGCACTCACCATTCTTTGTGGTGAGTTTCCTATCTTGAGCCGGTCCTTCTGGCCCTAATCTCTGGGAATTATTTCAATGTCTTTAATTTTTCATAAAACCCGGTGAGGTGGCGCTAGAGATTAGGTGTCTGCCTTGCAAGCACTAGCCACGGAAGGGCCTCGGTTCGATCCCCCGGCGTCCCATATGGTCCCTCCAAGCCAGAAGCAATTTCTGAGCGCTTAGCCAGAAGTAACCCCTGAGCATCAAACAGGTGTGGCCCAAAAACCAAAATAAATAAATAAATAAGTAAATAAAATAAAAATCCATAGATGAGTGAGACTATTCTATGTCTATCTCTCTCCCTCTGACTTATTTCACACAGCATAATAGATTCCATGTACATCCACATATAGGAGAATTTCATGACTTCATCTCTCTTGATGGCTGCATAATATTCCATTGTGTATATGTACCAGGAAGCCCTTCAACAGATGAATGGCTAAAGAAACTATGATACAAAAATTGTCTTGATGTTTCACATAGATGAAGCTCATATACGTGTGCACACACAGATACACACACACACACACACACACACACACACACACACTTCACAGACCAGAGGTTTGGTTTCATGTGGAAACTGGGTGGGAAGCGACTTTAAAACAATAACAACAACAAAAAAGAAAAAGAAGAAGAAAAGCCAAACACTCAGATTTCAGATCCCTCCTTCTGGTGAATCGCTCCGATGTCTGTTTCCGGAAAAGCTGCAATTCGCCCCAACAACCTATGATTTCCATCCAGGCCGGTGCGCAGATATTGTGTGAGGCCCTCTGAGGGTGCTCTGTGTGTTTGTATAAATCTCCCTACTCAAAATATCTCCCACAGTTGACTGACAGCCCATGTAATTTAGCAGAAGGCTAAAAATTAAAATCTTTGAGCCTGCTGAGGGAGCGAAAGAATGCAGTAACGGGCCGACGCCGCCTCCTCGCCCAGGCCGGCGCAGCAGATGCCAGGGCTGTTCATTTTGGAGACGGAACCAAATATTTGTATTTAGATTTATTAAGTCATTATTCTACCATTTGTTCCGATGTGCTTTATTAAAACCAGGTCTCATCTCTGTTTTGAAAGTATTACCTGATTTACATAAGCGGTTCCCAGCCCTAATTACGGCTTCCTTTGGTGCCTTTTCATTCCAAGGGAGCTTTGCTCTCCCCCTCCTGCTTTTCTGTCGCTTGCCTTTATGGCCCATATGTCTGCCTTGAGATAGCAAGCATCTTCAGCCTATAAATAGATGGTTCAGAACAGCCCCGCTGCCAGCTATCTGTCCACACATCAACATTACCATAATTGCAACAGTGAATGTGTAATCTCTCTAATCACACGTTCCACTCGGAAAACTGGATTGGGTTTCATAAATTGTATAATGTAAGGCTTTCCTGAGCTACCACTGGGTCAGTAGGCTGCTGTGGGCCTGCGCTGAAGCCTTGGCCATGCCCCTCCCTTGGCCAAACGCCACCTGCCCGAGAGTGGGATCAGTTGCTCATACCCAGACAGGTACCAGCTGAGGGTTGGGACAGCTCTGAGATGGGAGGCCTAGAAAATTCACACACACACACACACACACACACACACACACACACACACACACACCTTTTTTGAAGCCTGTAGTAAGAACTGGTCACTTTACTCTTGGTCTGTATTGAGTTGCCATCCCACCGGCCTGAATGGAGAAATATTCTCAGGGCACCCATTGTCTAGATGCTCACCTCCAGGCTCAAATAGGTGAAGTGAGTGTCTAAGGGCCACACAGCAAGGAGTTGCAACTCCAAGACAGCTGTGAGAGAGAATCCCAGGCCACCCCCAGTCAAGCAGCTCACATCTCCCACCCACCATTCCTGGCAGGCATGGATGAGTTTCCCTTTTAGTTCTTCCAAACACTTTCATTTCTGTCATTTTAGCTCATCCCAGGACGATGAAACAGTGTGGGATAATGAACAGACTTAGAGAGCAGGTGCACAGTGTCCAGGCCTCACAGCTTGGAGGCACAGTGGGAGTTCTAGGGTGCTGATTCTAAGGTCTCATGATCTTCCAGAAGCTTCCAGGGCCCAAATGTAAGCATTTTCTCTCTGTTTGGGGTGTGTCTGTTTTGCTTGCCAGACCCAGATGCTACTGTGGGTCTGGGGACAGGTGAGCTGGGAAGAGTGGCTTTCTGCCCATTTTCCCAGGTCCTCCCACCTTCAACACTCCCAGGAAAGTCTGGGCTAAAGAAAATCGCCTCTGAGGATCCCCAGTAGCTACTGAAAAGGCTTCTTTTGTTTTGCATTACCAGGCTCCTGACAATGTTATTCCAGCTCAAGGTCTCGGGGGAAGTGGAAGCTGATGACACTCTGATAGATAGCCTGGACCCTGCAGATGCATGCCTGGTCCCCACAGAGTCGCTCCCTGTCCCCTCAGACCCACACCCTGTCCCTGCAGACCTGAGCCTGCTCAGGCTCTGCCCTGTAATTGTGTAGTCTTGCCAAGTTTCAGATGTCTATTAGCCACTTTAAATTGAGCATTAATCAGATGATGGCCTTGTTACCAGGCCCTTCTGCCCTTCCTCTCTCTCAACAGCAACCACCACTTTCACTTGTCCAGATCAAGAAATGGAAACTCAGAGAGACTTGCCAAGGGTTATGAGTAAAAACTGAGATCGTGTGTTCTTGATCTTTTTCGCATACACATATGCATGTGCATGAATACTACACACACACACACACACACACACACACACACACAGAGTTACGCCACGCAAAAGTATACACGCAGAGTCATCCTACATTCGGTAAATTGGTCTCCAATCTCAAGCTCCCACTTCCAAAGCATTCTCAGAGAGTTGTACAGGCAAAAAGTCAGGAGCCAAATCCTTTTGTGACTGTCCTCACAGTGTCCCTGTGCCCACATGGCCTCACTAAACT